>NW_015609716.1:0-655 GCF_001515605.1 Sinocyclocheilus anshuiensis | reverse complement strand
TGTGTATAAATTGAAATTTCATTCATTATTCACTGGTTATCTTTTCCTTTAGTGAGCTGTTTACCTCTAGAACCGGAGTCAGTGAGTTGCAGTGAACTTGCAAATTGACTCTGATTTATGAACTAATAATTTATACCAGTATCAATCAGGTTCTTTCACAAATCTGTCAGTGCAGCTTCTTTAACCTAACCTCAAGGAAAGCCCTATTAGGGTTGATGTCAAGATTTTCAGTTAAACTCTGTAAATTAAACTTTTAATTTCATTGTAAATTTTCATCTGTTTATCATTCTCAGCCATTGATTGGCTTTAGACGACTTGGAAAGTAGCGCACAAGTCAAATGGTCCATTTTTATGAAACTTTTACTGTGCTTTTGCTTTTTTTTTTTACCTTAAATGTTCTAGTACCCATTTAGTGTAATTCCATGAAAGGAAGTAATATTGGTTTGAAACCACATGAGGTTCGGTAAATAATGACAGAACTGTTTCTTTAAAGCTACAAAATACGTTGCTTTGATAATGAACGTGTAATAGTTTATCCTCTAATACAAATCACTTCCTTAAAATCATTGCATAAGAATGCACAGTGGTTATTTGTAAGTGTTGCTGTGTCTGAGAATGTCCTGTCTCTGTTCCCTTTGTAGAGCGGTTCGACCAT
>NW_015609715.1:0-655 GCF_001515605.1 Sinocyclocheilus anshuiensis | reverse complement strand
AAGCTACAAAGTCACTGTTCTTCTTCAAATGCATCTGTCTCCACTATCCATTTGTCTGTGACTGTGTAATGCTGTGTTGCGCTCTCTCTCCTTTTGTTTAAAGGGTTCTCAGTGTCCTCTCCCCTGTAACAGAAGGAGAAGATGGACTGAGTTACGAGTTTGTCCTACACTGCAACAGAACTGCTCACCCTGAAGTTTTTCTACTTGTATTTTGATGTCTCACAGAGTAGGTCATGTTGTTATCCATGCAGTGATCTTTCTGTATATTCATATTCTACTGAAACCACGCTAGAGTTTCCAGGAAACAAACTGAGTTTGTTATTAAAAACTGTGTAAACAGTGTTGAAAGAGGAACATCTTACTCACCATTTTGCACAATCTTCCCGTCCTCCTGGTGGAAAGAAAGGGAGTCAGTTTGGAGAAATATCTATTAAACCTGAGCTAATAAAGTCAAACTATTGCACCTCACTTACCAAACATCCTTCTTTGTTTTTAAGCACCGGTTGTGGCATTGAAAGACCCAGACCCTGAACAATCCAACCCATCATGCTGAAAACAAGAGGGACATCAAGTGGACATCTATGCCAATTTTCTCGTATAGCAATTGCAAAAGAGTTAAAGGGTTAGTTCACCCAAAAATGAAAATTCTGTCATT
>NW_015609714.1:0-655 GCF_001515605.1 Sinocyclocheilus anshuiensis | reverse complement strand
TTCTTCCACGGCCCGGTAGTGGGTCGCGACCCGGTGGTTGGGGACATCTGCTTTGAGACAGTCACTTGCTTCATTCCTGAATGAATCAGCCATTTGAACAGATTGATTGAATGAATGATTCAATGACAAATGCAGGGCCTTGTCGCACCTACTGGTGATTTTAGTTTAATTTTGCAGTGCAAAGATTCAATTTTTATTGATACTGATTTAATCTGATTGGCAACTTATTCTTCCTGATTATCCTATTATTCTAATTTAATCGATTTTTTCATTTAAAAATCAAAAAGGTTAAACTTAGCTTGAAACTTAAACTTGGAAATTAGTTTAAGGAGTCAAATAGTACCTCATATTTCTGTCATCTGTTCATTTCATTGATCAGAAGGCAGGGCTCCTAAAAAGAAACTTAAGAGCCATGATTAACTTACGCTAAAGGTGCACGTCACGTAACGTTTTGCCCTCTTTGGTTAAGAAACAAAACTGCATGCATTTTGCAGAAGAACATTGTTTTAGTTGTGTTTCGGCTCTGCATGACTGTGCGGATGAATGTGGTTCTTTCTCATAACTTAAATAAAATCCTATTGCGCATAAAAATCACTACTAGACTTAAGAGACATATCCAGTTTAGGAAAGTAAAGTAAAGTAAAGTAAAGTAAAG
>NW_015609713.1:0-655 GCF_001515605.1 Sinocyclocheilus anshuiensis | reverse complement strand
AGTGCAGTAAACAGTTTCATTGAGCATCAGTCCTGAAGAAACACCATTCTGAAATTCTGATTCTGAAATCGAGGGATGCTGACAATAACTGTAGACAATATAACTGATCAAACTCTGATGTGGTTTCTCTCCAGTGTGAATCCTTTCATGTGTTTCCAAGGTTTCTGACAGATTGAATTTCATGTTGCAGTTGGAATACTTGAAAGTTTTTTTGTCTTTACAGTGAGAATTGTCATGGTGCTCTTTCAGTTCAGCATCTGTAGTACAGGACTTTCTTATATCACGAATGAATATTCTCCTTTATGTGAATCTTCATGTTTCTAGTAAAGTGCAGATGAAATGTAAGCATTACTGTAACAGAAATAGAGCCTCCATTAATTTTACAAATAATTGCAATCATTTGCAGAAACTAAAGTTATTTAGACTAAGTATTTTGAAACTATGGGGTACCTGTTACCTGTACCTGAAAGGCGGGGTATAGAGGAGCAACAATAATGTACAGTATGTGGAAAAAAAAAAGTTTTTTGAACCTTAAACCACGTAAGCGCATTGCATTACACCAAATACACAAAATAATGTTATTTTTATGAATATCATATGACCCATTTAATACATATTCTGTTATTAAAAGATACATGATGGAGATTACTGAACA
>NW_015609712.1:0-655 GCF_001515605.1 Sinocyclocheilus anshuiensis | reverse complement strand
GCCCCCCCCCCCCCCAAAAATGCGATTTAAACCCAAAGTTCAGTCTGTAATCCCAAGATTTTGTGAACTTTCACACACTAAAGACTCAGTTCTCATGTTGCGTCCACACCTCGAACCCCTGGAGGAGAGAGAATATCCCGCTAGACTGAAAACAAGACATTAAAACCCCGTTAGATCCGCGGAGACTGATTGAGATTGATGATCCACACCCGAGAAGTTTGTTTATTCTCCATCATAATGTACAAATCACACAAACTGCACCGGCTTCGCTTCTCTCGCGGCGTTTCTGGCTGGATTTTCTTTAAAGCGACACTAATGAACTCAGATTTACAGATTAATTCTCCTCCTGCGAAATTGTTGACAACTTTCCATCACCCGGAAGCTCCGCCTCCGCTCCTGCGACTGAACCACACTATGGCGAAGGGCGGGGCTCATGAATATTAATCAGGCTGCGCGGCCGGACGCAGCCAATAAATGACGACTGGATTCAATTAATATTCATGAGACCATCCTTCGCTTTAATATGATTCGTAATTCTGACAAACTTTACTTGTAAATTAAGAGATTAGCCGAAACACAGACGTTAGACTTAACTAAATTAAACTGCAGCTAATTAATATTTACATTTAGTCATTTAGCAGATGCTTTTATCCAA
>NW_015609711.1:0-655 GCF_001515605.1 Sinocyclocheilus anshuiensis | reverse complement strand
GGGGGTAAGCAGATTTTCATTTTTGGGTGAACTATCCCTTTAAAGTAACAATTACAGTTTAGGCTACTACTTTTTACAGTGTACATGTTTCACATTTAAATATGTAATTGCTTGTGTGTACTTATGTTGGACTTGTTTCTGATTTCATGTGGGTTTAAATATCAACTATCAAGGGTCTTTAATAAAGACTGTAACATGTAATCGTGTGTTTACAAATGGGAGCTGCAGACACAGGGTGATTAATGAGACAGTGTGCTGCTAATTAGGACAGTGATTTAGTCATTAATGAGTGTGTGTTACAGCTGGAAGGAGCAGGAGGACTCTGGCTTGGTTACAGTGTCACCTCTGTGTGGGGAGCAGGAGAGCAGCAGCAGCAGCTGGACCATCATAAAAGGTGATTTTTTTTTCTTGATATCTTGCCATTAATAAACATGAATGATTTCTCACAAGCATTTAAAAAAAAAATTATTTTATCAATCTGGGAAAATATTCCAGAAAAATGTATAAAAATAGGCTATCACAATATTTTTTTTTCCATATATTGATATTTATCATGATTTTCATTTACCATTAATGGGGAAGGAAATGCTTTCCACATGTTTTTTAGACTTTGAGAATGAAGGTAAACATAACTTTGTTCACAATTAAATTCCAC
>NW_015609710.1:0-655 GCF_001515605.1 Sinocyclocheilus anshuiensis | reverse complement strand
GACATTTTATTCCATAACGTTACACAGTTTTGATGCTGTTTTATGCCTGATCGTGTTAGATTACGTGTGGAAGCATCCGTTGTTTTGGTTTCTTCTTCACTTGTGTTTTGGAAATTCTGTACGGAAGATGCGTAATAGCGCCCCCCACCGTACAACAATAAATTACTTTCCTATTTTTAGTTTAAAAGTAGTATAGCCTACTAGAATAAACTTATTTTTTGTAAGGGTTGAGCTAAACTCTGCAGGGCAGCAGTCCTCCAAGACAAGATTTGAGGAAACCTGATATACGGTCTCATCTCTTATCCTGGATAACTAGCTGTGTGTCAATGAAAGTGGTGATTCTCTGCAGCAGTCTATGAATTACTACAAGGATTTCCAGTGGAGTGACAATGACGAAATTAGTGTTTACCTCAGAGCTTTGAAAGTTTGTGCATAATGAAATACGGTTTAACTGCTTCTGTGTTTTAGTCTAAATCAGAAAGAATGTCCTGAACCCAGCTGGGTTTCCATGAAGAGTGACCAGTCAATAGATGATATAATCAACTTCAGTTCAGGAGACTTTTCTGCTGATCTGAGGTGAGGACAGTTTCATGGTGGATTGGTTCTCAATGTTTTTTTTCATATATACACACACATATATACAAACACACATAAT
>NW_015609709.1:0-655 GCF_001515605.1 Sinocyclocheilus anshuiensis | reverse complement strand
CTGGAAGACTGAAGCGAAGAGGGCGAAGGCGATGGTTCGAGCACCAATGGTGAAGAGGTGCCAGAGCATCTGAACAATCACGGCCTTGTAGGACATGGGGAGCTTGTCGTCACGAGAGTCGCGCAGAACCTTCTGGTAGGATGCGATCATCCAGGCGAGAGAAACCAATGAGGCAGATGCAGAGAGACCTACAGAGATAGAGCAAGAAGAACAGGGAGACAGCATGAGTAAAGTCGAGGAAAGTCAGATACCAACTTTACAAAATTATACAAAAGCAGCTTGGCCAAAGTGGCACTGTTCTGGTAACAAACCTTAGTATTCAAAGGCTTTTGGAGTTACCTTTCAAATGTCTGTGCTGTTAAACAGGATTTGCTATTGTTCATGTAGCTGTTTAATTGTCCACAATTTAACTAACTTGCTCAACAATATACGCTGTTGCTCCACCTTGACAGTAGCTGACTTGAAAGAGAAAACTAGCCATAGAAGATGCCCACTATAAACCATCTAAAATGGACAAAATGTATTTTTTTCTCTTTTTTAAAGGTTTTTGGTGTTTTTGCCTTTATTCTTATAGGACATTTTTAGATCTAGATTTAGGAAGCGAAGTGGGAGAGAGAGAGGGGGGCGGGATCGGGAAAAGTCCTCGAGCCAGGAT
>NW_015609708.1:0-655 GCF_001515605.1 Sinocyclocheilus anshuiensis | reverse complement strand
AAAAAAAAACAAAACAACAACAAATATTTGATGAAATCTACGTAACATACATGTGCAGTGCAGTAAAACAATTAACCTGAGAAAACGCAGACCACCAGAAATGATTAACTAAGCAACCGGCCAGGAAAACACTCACCTGTTACCACAGATTTAGAAACAACAACAGGATGTCCAGACCATTACTTACTAAACATGACATTTTCAGTAAAAGAACTTCCATTATACACTAGTGGTGTAAGATAATACATTTTTATTACAAACTAGCAAAAAAACCAGCATTACACCAACAGCACAGATGCATATTACACACCTAAACACCACTCTAGACAACCAGTGAAAGCACACAGCAATATTTGCAACAATACATACACAAAAACTGATAATATTAAACACCTAAACTCAAATACCTTACCAATCAAGTCAAACACAGCAATGATGAGGAAGTGAACTTGTGCTGCTTATATAGTGGAGCCTAAAGCCCTCCTTGCATGCTTGTTGCATCAGAAAAGGAAAATCACAGTCATCGCGGGACAGATCCCTCACACACATAAACCTGCTGCCCTCAGCAAACACAGAGCAGGTGATGAAACTCCAGTTAATGGAAAGATGGACAAATGACTTGAATGAATTGAGAAGAGATGGAGGCATGTTTAAT
>NW_015609707.1:0-655 GCF_001515605.1 Sinocyclocheilus anshuiensis | reverse complement strand
TTTTTGCTCCAGTCAGTACAGACAGTGTCAAAATGAGATGACAACTCAAGTACTGTAGCAGTGACATTTCCACAAGCACTGAATCCCAGCTGCATGTTGCCAGTGCTTTATGTTCATGTCAGGTGGATGTTTAAGCTGACTGTCCAACCAGTTACTCCAGGTGTAAATATCAAATGTTACTAGGTAGTATCCTGCTTTCAATTATCATCACAAACACCATCCAATTATCAATTTAAATAAAACTGTGGTGTGGATTCCCCCCCCCCTTCTTTTTTCTTACAGAAACTATTGAACTCTTACTCTATTGAAAAAACCTTGGTAACTTTATTAAAAAATACTGTATGATGTTAGTGACTAACACACTAAAGTAGAATACAGTGACTTTTAGGCCTCCCTAAAAGTTGACCTGACAGACTGATTATTAACCGTTAACAAAACAATATTGTTAAATTAGATTTAAAACTAAATTAGAAAATACCTCTTTTTTCTTCAGGGGTTTAATGCATGCGCAAATAGCAGCACAAACAACAGAACATGATGAGGATTCACACATCGTCACATCACACAATTGCAGCACTTCTGTGAAGGAATGAAAACAGAATAAAATGACATTTGTGACCCTGGACCACAAAACCAGTCTTAAGGGTCAATTTTT
>NW_015609706.1:0-655 GCF_001515605.1 Sinocyclocheilus anshuiensis | reverse complement strand
ATGTGACAGTAGGGGACCTCACCCAGCTGGGCAGGACGGAACTAAGGCAGATTGTTCCTCAGCATGCCCAGTGAGATGAGCCCATTCTCAGGTAAGTCACTCTAGAGGAGGGGGGGCCGTCTTTAGAGACAGCAGGCAAGGATGAGATCCTAAAATAGACCGTTGCATGTTGTGCTGCTGGAAACGGTCCCACACATTACCCTGCTGGCTCTTAGCAAAGTCAATGAAGATTTCACTCAAAGAAGAGTCTTTATAAAGCTCTGAGGAGCTGTGGGTGGTTTGGATTTGCAGTCCAAATCTGTAGACTTGTATGATTAGGAGAAACTGAGATTTAACTGTTCGTACTCTGGATTTGGACTCTGTAATCGCTCTGAATTGTGTGATTTATACAGATTCAGCAAACTCTCCATCAGGGAATCAACCAAACAACTGATATGTAGTTACAAACAGAAAAAAAATACTAAAGCAAGCATAATAAAACAAATGAAATATTAAAATGAAAGTCAATGGAAATGGAACTGACTTCACAGTGAGAAAGACAACATGGAGGATGAATGGGAAAAAAGGCATGAAAGTCTCAAAGCGGGTTCTTACGTTATTCGAGCGCAGTGACACTCTTCCCCCACAGCGGGCGCAGAACTTGGTCTGGCAGTAG
>NW_015609705.1:0-655 GCF_001515605.1 Sinocyclocheilus anshuiensis | reverse complement strand
ATGTGACACTGAAGAATGGAGTAATGATGCTGAAAATTCAGGTTTACATCACAGGAATAAATT
Source organism: Sinocyclocheilus anshuiensis (assembly GCF_001515605.1). NCBI lineage: Eukaryota > Metazoa > Chordata > Actinopteri > Cypriniformes > Cyprinidae > Sinocyclocheilus > Sinocyclocheilus anshuiensis. The sequence goes on along the minus strand of NW_015609705.1, from coordinate 592 downwards.
TCATTTTAGGAATAGGAAGCAGTTATTTTAAATTCCAATGATATTTTACAATATTGCTGTTTTTACTGTATTTTTTTAGCAAAAAAAATGTATAAATGCAGCCTTGGTGATCAAAACACTTCTTTTAAAAATGGTCTTATTGTTGTCTCCTATGCTACTTGACTGAGAAGCTTGTTGCCTAAACATGTCTTTAAGTCAAACTAATTACATTAGCTAGGTTGTAATGGGATTGCTTTACTAATTACTCTGTCTGAATGGTAATCACATTACTAATTACTGGTGAATTAATCTCCCAATCCTGTGTAAAGAACATAAGAAATATAAGATAGACACCAGATTGTCCTTTCAGTTCTTTATTTAAGATCAATTACATTTGAACATTTTATAACAAAGACATTTTTGTCTTCTGTCTTTGTAGAGCTGCTGCATTATAATCATAATTATTATTATTTTTTTATTATTAGTTGTAGAGCCTGACTGATAATAATAATAATAACAATTCTTAAAATATAACAAATACCACTACTATTCATCCTACTACTACTAATAATAAAAAATAATAATTATAACAGCAACAACAACAATAAAAATT
>NW_015609704.1:0-654 GCF_001515605.1 Sinocyclocheilus anshuiensis | reverse complement strand
CAATAACGGCCTTGCTTGGCTCGGGGAGTGAAACAGATTCTCCTGGAACAGATGGCAGATGCTGGTAAAGGGGTTCGATTTAGAGGGGGCGAAAGCAAAGTTTGTGTAACCGTAGAAGTTCTGGTGTTGTGCTGCGTCTGTACGTCCTCTGTGTTCGCCGGGTGTCTGTTTTGCCTTCAGTGGCTTGTGTCCATTTCAGGAATATATATATATCATATGTATATACAGTATATATGTGTGTGTGTGTACTTTTCTTACTAGTTTATTACATCTGACTAACAATTCACCATGATGTAATTTCCACTACCATTAAGATATTGTGTTTAATAGCATTATGTGGTTGAACAAAATTACAGACTCACTTGTCTGGCCGCTAACCATTATTTAATTTATTCTGTTAACGTTTTACAGATGAATTTGTAAATAATGGCCAATAAAAATATTCTGTTTACAAGCTATATTTACCTTGATTTCTATCTATTTTCTCCACACATCATATTCACTTTAATCTTAAAATCTTTACTGAAACTGGTAAACTGGTAAAAAACTTCAATAGACCTAATTTTGTATTTTAAAAAATCTTTAGAAACTGTGATTTTTCAACCAACTTTAAATGGGTCATATGATGTTGCTAAAAAGAACATTATTTGGTGT
>NW_015609703.1:0-655 GCF_001515605.1 Sinocyclocheilus anshuiensis | reverse complement strand
TCATTAAACAGACAGTGAAGGATGAACTTGCTCCTCAGAAGTGGCTGAAGCAGTCAGGCAGAGAGCATGAATGGTATTTAAACATCCCTTAAAGAGAATGTAAAATGCACAGAAATTTACTGATGATTGTCAAGCTAAATAGATTTAGAAGACGTACATATTGAGAGGTTTTCCTTTGTCCATTCTTGCATATGAATTCATTGTTTCGCATCTTGTAACTGTTTCACTAGCCTATTGTTTTAAAACCATTAAACTGACTGTATAGTATATTTTAAATACCATCAGATTCCATATTTTGGGAAAGCATGCTAAGACTTGACATTATGAAACAGAAATCATTCTAATTTTAAAGAAATGTATTTGTATATATTTTTCTATGTGTAATATGTTTTCTATTTGTACATATATTTAAAAAAATATTTTGCATTTATTTATTTACCTAGTTTTGTTTGGTTGGTCACTGAGGGCAAAATACTGCTTTCCTCATCATAATATTATTATTTTCAAAACAGAAGTGTATTTAAATACTTTAGTATGTTATAATACTGAAATGTATATAAATTTTTTTTTACATAGAAATTTAGGGTTAAATATATATTGAAACAACATTTGTGTCCACGTGTTATCTGTCAACTTCCCATCATCAGGAAAACTT
>NW_015609702.1:0-655 GCF_001515605.1 Sinocyclocheilus anshuiensis | reverse complement strand
CCCAAAAAAAAAAAAAAACATTGTAAGGGCAGATAGAGAGGGAATATGCATTACTCTGCTGCATATTAACAGATACGGCCTTGCATGCATTTCACACCAGACATCACTACTGTTATAACTGTACATTTATATATACACAGTTCTGAACTCGGTATAAAATGTGCATGATCAAGAATTTGAAAAAAAGAAAAAGATGCATTATTGTTATTTCTCTCTGAAGCAGTCATGCTGCTCCTATGATGATACATCCTTTGGTTTTAAAAAAAAATACAATTAAAAAGACAGACATGTAAAATGGATAAATAGACACTAGTGTGCAATTCTTGTAAATAAACACAAATCTTGATGCGATGCAGCTTTAAATATACGCTTGTAGTACGGATGGAAAAATGCAAAGTAATGATTGAGATACATAAATCTGAAACCTGTAAAGATTGTTAAAAAAAGCCACGATGCCAAGGCATTGTGAAAAGGCCCTGGAAGCCAGCCATCCAAAAATAAAAAACCCAACCCTATTTCAATCTGTGCCCCTTCTTTGCCAAATGTACATGGTGTGCATTTAGCACAGCATGTCCTTTACAAAGAGCAGGAGCAGATGAAGCAGCAGATGGAGAGCAGCCTGATGAATAACACTATTGCTGGTATAATACCACAC
>NW_015609701.1:0-655 GCF_001515605.1 Sinocyclocheilus anshuiensis | reverse complement strand
TTTACTATATAGACAAAACTTTAACATTCACAACAGAGATATTAAAAGGTCATTCAGATATTCACAACCATGATGACATTAACGTTCAAATTCCCAGATTTACATGACCAATTCCTATTCAACAACTTGGTTGTTGTTACATATTAACCGTTCAGAGTTTAGTAAATCATAAAGATCATTTGCATATGCACTACATTTCAGAAGTTTGGGGTCAGAAAGATATTTTTTTTTTTTTTCAGAAAAGATGCATTAAATTGATCAAAGGTGACAGCAAAGGCTTTTACGTTGTTACAAAATGATTTCAAAATGTTCTTTTGTACTTTCTATACATCAAAGAATCCTAAAAAATTATAAGCAGAACAACAGTTTTCAACTGATAGTAATAAGAAATGTTTGAAGTAATGATTGCTGAAATTTCAGCAAAAATTACACTTTAAAATGTATTGAAATAGAACACAGTTATTTAAATTTTATAATATTTACAATACTGTTGTTTTTACTGTATCTTTAATCAAATAAATGTAGCCTTGGTGAGCATAAGAGACTTTTTTCAAAACATTATAAAATCTTACCGATCCAAAACGTTTGAACCGTATTATATCTTAAAATAAAGTGGCAGAGAAATTTTAAAGGGGTCCTATTATGCTCTTTTACA
>NW_015609700.1:0-655 GCF_001515605.1 Sinocyclocheilus anshuiensis | reverse complement strand
CTCGCTTTTCTTAAGTAGATTCAGTGATTACTTTTTACAGTGAATATAATAATTCTGAATATGTCACTATGAAATTTTTAAACATGCACCTTTCTGACATATTTTGCATTGTTTCTGTAAACAAACAAACCTACTAAAATTATATATTAATCATGTATATGCATAGTATATACAGTAGTATATTGTATAGGGACTTTTCTACCAATCCACCTTATTTTTCTACCAATATTTCTGTGAATATATAATACATTAATATTTTTTATTTATTATTGTGTGAAATATTTGGCTTATGGACATGTACATTTTATTTTATTTTATGTTTTTATCAGTACTCCTACATATTCAGATATGTACTCATAAATGATTTAAATCTGTATTAATAAAAGGTAACAATCATTAACATAAGTAATGCAAAAATACCTCACAATTCAATGGTAAAGTGTACAATTTCTATGCCACATCTTCACCTAAATGTAAGTACAGCACATCAGCGTTTGTTTAATGTAGATATTAGGATTTGGCATATTAGTACACTTATTCCCAACAGACTAGAGAACACGAATAGTATAAAGCGAAGGGAAAAGGGGAAAAGTTTTCTACCTTGTAGTCGTCCCTTCTTCCCTTAGCCCAGAACTGTGACAAGCTGTGATGAATT
>NW_015609699.1:0-654 GCF_001515605.1 Sinocyclocheilus anshuiensis | reverse complement strand
TTTGGATGATTTATTAGTATAATCTGGAATGTTTCTGCTGGCATAAACAAAGTCTTATAAACACAATAATGGCAGAATCAGCTGCTGATACTGTTTGAGAGAGACGTCTGGGTTTCACAAGAGGATAAAATACTGCTGGATGTAATAATAAAGTGCTAAAGAAACAGAAATATAAAAATGGTATAATTACTGACCTTCATCATAGCAAATTGGCAGCACACTCTCCTCAACAACACACACGATTTGAGAAACTAACACTTAGAGGTTTGATCACATCCAGAAATAGTCATGCTGAACTTAACAGACACTAATCCTGTTAAAGCTACACTGCAATTATTTACAAGAGATTAATACTTTTATTAAGCAAGAACACATTAAATTATGGAAGCCTGTATAAAAAGGTCAGACTTTTTCTTGTGCAATACTTTTTACTCAGAATTGTGAGAGAAAAACTCAGAATTGCAAGATATAAACTAATAATTCTGACATCCGAGTTTTCATCTCACAATTCATACTTTTCTTTCTCAGAACTGCGAGTTTATATCTCTCAGTTCTGGATTTATCTGTGTAACGGATATATACAGTATATATATATATTCTATCTGGGGTATAAGGGTCAATTTTTCGAAATTGAGATTTATGCATCATCTGAAA
>NW_015609698.1:0-655 GCF_001515605.1 Sinocyclocheilus anshuiensis | reverse complement strand
CGGTGTCCCAGTCCATGAGCTTGCAGCAGGCCCCTCAGGCCCAGTACAACATACCGGAACGCGACAAGCAGCTGCTCTTCTCTGACTTTGAAGATCTCAGTGCCTCCTTCCGCAGCCTTTACAAGACTGTGTTTGAGCAGTCCTACAACCAACAGGGTGAGTTTTACACTCGGACATGCCATCAAACTGCTTGAAAAACTGTAGGCCAAGTCAACAAATCAGCCAAAATAATTAATAAACCTACATGCAGAGAGTGGAGAATGTGTGGAACTGTTCAGTTTTGCAGAATTCGGAGCGTGCAGATTGTGTATGGGCCTGCTGTGTGAGTCATTTTCAGGAATTCAGTGCCATATATTGCAAAATAAATCATTTTGTAGTATTTATAATAATTTATTCATAATATTTATTGAATTATACATATTAATATTAAGAATAGTTATATTTATTGGTAGATTAATATTTTGTGCGTAATTTATGTAATTTTATTTATCAAAACTTAATGGATCAAAATGGATCAAAGCTTCATTTAATTTATAATGTAGTATTATATTTTAAACTTTTATTTTATTATAAATAGTTATTTATTCATATTATTTGTTTAATTGTATATATTAAAATTGTATAATTTATAATGTAGGTAGAATAATTTATAAAT
>NW_015609697.1:0-655 GCF_001515605.1 Sinocyclocheilus anshuiensis | reverse complement strand
CCCTTTACATTTTACTGCATAGTAATCGTGTAATCTTCAGTGAAGTACCTAATTACACTGTTTATAATGTGCTAACTTATATCATTCTTAAAGGAATAGTGTATAAAATGGCTAAATACTTTCATTACCAGTGTTTGCTAAAGACAACATTGTTATTACTGTTACTAATAATTAGGGTTGGGATTTGAAATGGTAACCAACCACCTAAAATGTTCTAGCAACTACCCAGAACCTCTTGCCCTAGCAATGCGACGGCTTTTAGTTTGTTGTAAAAATTTACTTTTATCAAAATATGTACAATAGACTGTTAGAAAACGGTCTAGTAAATGAAATCCAGACAGAACTGAGCAGCCTTTCAGCTTCCCATCGAGCTAAACCTACATTATTAATCGCAGCAAATATCTCTCAAGAAGATAAGCGAGATGTTTCTGACAGACTCTGTCACTTGAGAGTCCTCAGTCTGCTGTTTCCAGCCCCATCTTCTCATCTCACTTTAATGTTGAGAACCTCATAGCTGCTCTCCTAGATGGTCCATCACAAGTTCACACTTCCATTAAACTGACCTGAATTACAAGAATTCATTATACAGTACCTTCATTAAATCTATATGAAGTCATGTGAGCATGCATTCTCATTTTCAAATATTTTTTTTTTT
>NW_015609696.1:0-654 GCF_001515605.1 Sinocyclocheilus anshuiensis | reverse complement strand
CCCCCCCACCACCAAAACAGCCAAAAACAAATGGTAAACCTTGACAAACATCCAAAACTATAATACATCCTAGATTTGTCCATTGAACAGACAAACCGCATTTCACAACAAACTCTCAGCTCCCGATAATCCAAGTCTATACGTTTCAATTCTTCTCTCAGAGCTCCCAACGTAATGTAAACAAAACTAAGCAATGCATAATTAAGCATACAAATAAACGTATAAGCAGAAATAAAGCACTATAGACAGGTACGGAATAACATAACTACAAAATGCAAACCATTAATTCTTGATCAACCAACAGTGGAGTTGTTCGACCTCAATGCGATTGAATGGTCTGTAAATTAGTTCCATTAATTACACTTTTTTTTTTTAAAGTCGAGTTGCTTGTTATATTTAAAAATAAATAGCAATTAAATTTAAGTTTGGGTTCTGTTGTTAACTGTAACCTTATAGGCTAGTAGGCCTAATGTAAAAGGGCTCATTAGAGCATAAGCTGACGTAGATTTTTATCCCTAAGAAAATTTTAATTATAACTTGATTTATTTAAAGAAAGAGCAGTTTGTTCAGTAAACCACTGTTTAATAAAAAAAAAATTATATTTAGTTTTCCCCCTGCTGTACCGAAACTGTACCGAACCGTGACGTCAAAACC
>NW_015609695.1:0-654 GCF_001515605.1 Sinocyclocheilus anshuiensis | reverse complement strand
CTCCTTTTCTGCCTTTCAGCAGCTGTTGCCATGACAATGGGTAGACGGCTGAGCCATGTGTGTGTGCGTATATGTGTGTATTTCTGAAGTATTAGCCAAATGATGACTGGCAAAGACAATGACATCTGTGCAATATGGGGGAATGAGACACCAATTAATGTGTGATGAAAATGGATATAGAGGGGGAAATTTTATATTTGGAATGAAGCTCACATCAAATAACATATTCCAGTATCTCACTTACTTCCTAGAAAAATGTTCTGTCTGGCTATAAAAACAAGTTTTAATTCATAATCCATAATTTTAATTTCATGCAAATATTTCACAACCACAACCTCCAAAAATCACATTAGCTCTATTGGCTGTGTTTTATAAAGCAGAAGATAATAGTCCAATATCCAACTTAGAAGATATAAAGAGCTAAAGAAATACCCGAGAGAAGAAGTCTTCAAAACCTGTCTTATTCTGCAAATCACGTGCTGTTCTTTTAAAGGAATATTCAAAACAAATTAAGCTCAGTCAAAAGAATTATTAAACAAAATTAAACAAAAAAATTACATTTACGGTAAAAAATACTTAAACTGAACTTACATTTGCAGAAAAAAATTACCTGTTGTCCCCTCACATCAAAATCCACCAACATATTTGTTTAGA
>NW_015609694.1:0-654 GCF_001515605.1 Sinocyclocheilus anshuiensis | reverse complement strand
ATGTATTGAGGACCCCTCCCTTGTAAGTATGACCTAAAGACACTGCGTTGTTGATTTGTATTCATTTACACACTTGTTCCGTCGAACTGTTGTATAAACGCAATATCACACTTGTAGCCGTGCGATATTGCTGAATATCAGCACAGATATGATTACCTACAGCACTTGTGCCTACGGCTGTGCTGATATACAGCCATATAGCACTGCTATATGGTTATGCTATATGCTATATGCATATATATGCATATATGCTATAACTTATATCATTTTTGTTACCATTTATTTAAATTAACAAAACTGTTTTTAAATAGTTTTAGTTTGGGTTAACTGACACCTGAATATTGGTAGATTGATCTCGTTCACTAATCACCAATGAAATCTTGTCTCCAGATGAATCAGATCCTCTCAGATCAGGGAACGAACATTGGATCCAACATTACATGGCGAGTCCATCCTGATAGGAAAATCTTCCACCAGACAAACACCACTCAACAGATGCCAACAGCATGTGAAAAGTTTGATCCAGTGTAACAATAGACACTCTGAAATTGATAATATATAATAAAAATAAACAAATGTTTATGAACCTTTGGAGATATTTATGATAAATACCATCATATTTATTTAGCAGTTTATGCATTGATATTGCTAATG
>NW_015609693.1:0-650 GCF_001515605.1 Sinocyclocheilus anshuiensis | reverse complement strand
CGTATCTCTAGCATGTGTGTAGAAAGTAGAGCTGTCAATTTAACATACTGATTTAGTGCAATTTATTATATATATTTTTTAAATGTTGTGTGTGTATAGAGATAGAGATAGAGATGGAGATGGAGATGGAGAGATAGATAGATAGATAGAACTGTTCAAAAGTAAGATCAGAATGATTGTTAATGTTTTTAAAGTCTCTTATGCTCATTAAAGCTGTATTTGATCAAAATAAAGTAAAAACTGTAATATTGTGAAATATTTTTAAAATAATGGTTTTCTATTTTATTCTAACCTGGAAAAGATTAATTTTCATCAGCTTTTACTACAGCCTTCAATGTTACATGATCCTTGTGAAATCATTTTAATATGCTTATTATCAATGTTGGAAACTGTTTTGCTGCTTAATAGGGGTGTGACCTCAGGCAAGTCATCAGTGACCACAGCTTGTTAGTTTAGAAAAGAGCATTTCATGAAATATTAGACTATATACTGATTATATTTTACTTTACCTGTTAGTGATGTCTTAATTATTGAACATATGTTTAAATAAATCTTTTATGAATCAAGTTATGACAGGCACTGCGTAAATGAATATATTTCAACAGCAAATAGAATATATTTACTGTGTGTGTGTGTGTGTGTGTGTGTGT
>NW_015609692.1:0-654 GCF_001515605.1 Sinocyclocheilus anshuiensis | reverse complement strand
GTTTGTCGTGTATAATGGAATGAGGTCAGAGCCAAAGCTCCTCATTGCACGCGCTGATTATTATTAGATTCCTTTTTGCGCCAATGAAAAGAGAGTGGGCGTGTTTTTGGCTCGGGGAAGGGTAGAGACAGCCGCTGATTGGCCGGCCGCCGCCGCTATTATACCATTGGAAACGGATAAAGCTGCGTGAGGCAGAGAATAGAAGTGTGTTGAAACTTACAGACTGCTTTTAAGAGACGGACACTTGTGCTAGCATTGCATCCTGGTTTTCCCGCATGGTTTGAAGGGGGAAGGATATGCAGAAGGAGTCAGATATCTTGCGAAACTTGAACAGAGCTTTGCTGCGTCGCAGCGCACACACTAACACTGAGCCCTCGCATAGCTGCGCTCATACACAAACTTCCAACTGCTCATCGACTGTTACAGCTTTATTACTGGATGCACGGACACTGTGGACATCGGACACGGTTTCAGCTCCGTGAACTGTATGATAAAGCCCCGAAACAGAACTTTACACACGCCAAGCCACCGCGCTGAGCACGACTGAGCAAGTGTGTGGTGCACCAGCTCTCCTCAGGACTATTATCAGACTGAGTTTTCTTTGGCGACACGTTGGACTTGAGAGTGCACAGAGGCTCTCTCTCTCTCTCTCTC
>NW_015609691.1:0-654 GCF_001515605.1 Sinocyclocheilus anshuiensis | reverse complement strand
GAAATCCCTAATATGGACAAAGGCATCCAGCTATCACTGTAGCTAAGCTAAATAAAAAGCAGAAACATTTTGACTGATGAAACGTGAAGACAATAAACACACGATTGCGACAATATGTGGTTCATGTGTGTTTTTCAAGTCATCTGCAGGTAATAAATAAATAAAGTATATTAACAATGCAGTGCTAATTGACATAATATTTATTACAGTATAGAAACTATAAAATATATTTTCTGCCTTATTCTGTTATAAAAATGGGGGGAAAAGTGTTTATAGTGTATAAATCAATCATAAAATTGTCATTAGGAAAATATAGGAAAAAATATTATAGAACACAAACTATTGGTTATTGTCCAGCATTTGATTTCTTAGCTAATTAAAAAGAAGAGATAAGGGGGAAAAAATGATAATAATACCTCTCAATTACACATACACACACAAAATGTATTACACTTTACATTTCTGTCTCCCTCACTTCTGAAATGATGGCTACGCCCCTGTATGCAGATATCTAACCCCTACTGTATAGGTATCATTATTAATATTATATACTTTTGTATTACAGAGTACATTCACTTGTATTTTTTTAAATCGACCAACCATCTAGAGGATTTTACAGCATCTGTGTTTGAGACTAAGTGAGGTGTTTACCCT
>NW_015609690.1:0-654 GCF_001515605.1 Sinocyclocheilus anshuiensis | reverse complement strand
ATTTTAAGCCACTGGCAGTGATCCTGAATAAAAGCTTCAGTCAGCTAGATCTTCTGTTTGTCATCAAGAAAACTTTACAACAGGTGTCATTTTATTGAAAAAAAAAGACACTGCAAATGACAATGTATACGTTTCTCACTTATTGAAAAGGATGAACGATGAATAACCTAGCCTGTAAGAACGACAGTGTGACAAACAACTGTGCATTATTTCCATTCACATGAAACACCACAAGTTATACGATCAGCTAAAACTGTGATAACTCAGTACTTTGCCATGACCAAGACTCAAAGTGTATGCAATACACATAAATGCTTCACAGCTGGCAAATGTTTCAACTATGTAACCAGATATTTTTCAACATCTGAAGTACACAAAACAAAACATCATTTTGCGACCCTCTGTCCTCTGTGTTTCCATTTCCACCAGTGAGGAGACTGGACCGCTTAGGTTCTTTATGTATTCCTACATTTGATGGTCTAACCCCCTAAATTAAGAGCCACCAAATTTAAAAACTTTTAAATATGTAGTCTGCAATTTATTGATAACATATAATGTGCAAGGAGCAAACTGATGAAACCAGAAATCTAAATGTTAATCACACAGTTTTATATTATACAGTATTTAGACTGGATTGTGGAAAAAGGAGTTGCA
>NW_015609689.1:0-652 GCF_001515605.1 Sinocyclocheilus anshuiensis | reverse complement strand
GTTCACACACACACACACACACACACACACACACCACATTCACATGAGGTCCTCATTTTCTGTTTGTTTGTTCTTGCATGTTCATTACTTGTTAGATTTTTAGAACAATAAGTGCTGCTTTTGTGAAAATGACATTGAAACGACAGAACAACAGCACATTTTTTCATGTTTAGATCGTAAAGGATTTTGAAACTGGAAAATAAAAATTGTGATATTATAAACTGCATAGCCATCCATCTATAAACTGCATAACCACCTATTTAGATTTATTATTTTTTTTTCATAAATCTAAATGTATGAAGACCCAACTTTGTATTCAATATTTTCTTAAATTTATTTAATTTTTAAATTTATTTTTTAATGCCTTTAAACTACTGAAATTATTAGAAAGCCTGGACTGACCTTATATTGGTTTATGAAAATTTTTTGTATTTATTATTTATTTATGTTCTCCCTTTTGTTGTTATTTGCATGTCTTATCAGTCTTGGTGAGATGATTGTCTTAATGCCTTGATGTCTCATTTGTTTTCTGAAAGTTGTGGAATTAAAAAAAAAAGTTTATCATCTTGAAATGGAATATTAAGATGCATCTTAGCATTAACACATTGCCATTATTATATGACAGAGTATAGTTTTAAAGCCTTACTGGTTG
>NW_015609688.1:0-654 GCF_001515605.1 Sinocyclocheilus anshuiensis | reverse complement strand
GACACGACAAACGAAAAATAGAGTAAAAAACATTCTGAAAGGCAGGGAAAGAAATTCAGGAAGGAATTGAGAACAAAGTCTAGTTTAAAATGCATGTACCATTTTGTAAAATTCTGTTGCATTTGTGCTGGTTTATTATGGTTTTGCCTAATTTTATACCATTTTCAACAAGTTTAAATGTAATGATTTTAGTAATGTTATGTGGTATAACCAAGTAAAAAGCAACAACATGTATTCCCTACATATGAGTGATGTACACATCACCTTAATTAATCATTATTTATATAAAAAAAGTAAACATATTTTTCAAGGTAAAAATTACTCAGAATTATAATATCTTTATTAGACAAATATGCAAGTATGCATGAAATATGACGTGGTGCATTTAATAGCATAGTCAGATGAGTATACAAGTGGGTGTCTGAAGATCTTAAAAGGTGTTTTCTGTTTTACTTTTGAAGGTTTTTCAAATATGAATGAGTACTGAAGCATTTTTAAGGAGATTTTGGTATCAAAATATTGCTAACACTTTAGTTTAAAGACCATTTCTCACTATTAAGTAGTTGCTTATTAGCATGCATATTATTTGCATGTTGGCTGTCTATTAGCACTTATAAAGCACATATTAATGCCTTATTCTACATGACCATATTT
>NW_015609687.1:0-654 GCF_001515605.1 Sinocyclocheilus anshuiensis | reverse complement strand
GTAATGATGCTGAAAATTCAGCTTTTCATCACTGGAATAAATTACATTTTAAACTGTATTACAATAGAAAACAGTCGTTTTAAATTGTAAAAATATTATACAATTTTTATATTTTTTAACTGTATTTTTAATCAAATAAATGAAGCCTTAATCATAATAAAAGTCCGAAAACATTCAAAACAATCGTAGACACCAAATTTTTGAATGGTAGTTTATGTTGCTTGCTAAAAATACTTTTAAATGGCCTATATTTTCCCCACATAATAAAGTAGTTATGGCATCTACCAGCAGGGGCAAACCAACAAAACCTTGACTCCTAAATTTAACCCTATTTCCACAAGTCAAGCCATTTTTAGTCATTTAGAGCTCAATTTGAATAAAGCACTAATCTAAGACAGTCGGGGTCCTGAAGCACCCCGAAGCGTCGCCGCTCAGCATTTGTTTGTAAACACTCATTTAGTCTATTCTGGTCACTAAATGCAGTCTCATCACAATGATGCGATATCATATTTGGATGAGGCGCTGAGAGGATTTATATTATATATATTATTAAGAGTGTTTTGTGGCGAGTGTGTTTAATGTTGCTAAAGAAGCTCGAATCTGTAGGGGAACATATTTCTCATTAACTTTAGCTGCTGGAGTGGTTATTTTCCT
>NW_015609686.1:0-654 GCF_001515605.1 Sinocyclocheilus anshuiensis | reverse complement strand
CTCCTCTGAAGGGGGGAACATGGGAAGAGCTGGTTAGAGCTGCCTATGCTAGCCCGTGCCGCTGCGAGGCCTGGGTCAAAGCTAACGCTGTTCTGGCTAATGGATGCACCAATGTAGTACAGCTACATTGTAGTAGAAGAAATGTGTTTGCTGATATGATGTAATGTGCTTCTGAGTGAATCGAGTAGCTAAAACGGACTCCTGCATGTTGGGGAAAGTAAGCCATTGGTTTTATTTTTAACATGGCTACACTGCAAGCAAGCAACGTCGCAAACTAGACGGAAATCAACAGCGCTGTCTATACTGAAGTGCCGCTTGTAGCATAGAGAGTTTTGTTGATTATAATGCAAGTGGTTTTCGCAAATTCAGTCCACTTTGCAGCTTATTCTGGCCAGGAAATGTCAGGCTGAATGACATGAAAAGCAAACAATCATTTATTTTTTTTTCACACATTCCATTCAGGGTGGTTTTATCTGAAACAGGCCTGTGTGAGGGGGGAGAAAAGGTACAAATTTTAATCAAAATTTAAAATGCATTTATTTATTTTTTAAAGAAATGTGAGCAATCTAAATGTTTGATAAAGTGAATATTCAATAAAACATTTAAATATTTACAAAATGTTAAATTAATATTTTACTATAATTAATAGAATAT
>NW_015609685.1:0-654 GCF_001515605.1 Sinocyclocheilus anshuiensis | reverse complement strand
AACATATTATGGTATTTTTATGCTTTAGTACAGTCAAAAAATGACTGCACCTTTAAACATGATTATTTTAAAAATACGATGAATTAATGCGAACAGATGGCTTCAGCAAAAGCATTTACCATCGATGAATAACCACAGAGCTCACAACAGGTCTGTCTTAAAAGGTTTATCATTCAAAAGTTTTTACTTCCAGAACTCATCTGTTGCGTTATATTGCATTGTGCCTGGTTTGGCGCCTCCTCACAAAGTTTAAAACGTGATATTTGCTCTGATACACAAATACGACACCATTACGGAAAATCACCAAACAGGAAACACATACCGTTTTGCAACTGTCTCGACACGATATTGAAAAAACACGTAGTAATAAAACGCCTGGCCTTTGAGGCAGCGATTTGCGCACACGCACATGAGTTCCGTAGCGCCAGTGAATGGGAGGAGCTCTACAAAACGGACCAATCAGATTGCAGAGACGCTTGGACATTTCACCTGCAGGGGCCCGTGTGCACGTGCATGATGCCGCGAGCGTGCATGTGCATGAAGTTGAAGATCTCATACGGCATGGCGTGGAAACCGGGGCGGGGCTTGACATTGTCATAGTAATGGTGTGTTATGAAGATTCCGGAGGGGTTCATGGGAAATGCCCAGAAGCCG
>NW_015609684.1:0-654 GCF_001515605.1 Sinocyclocheilus anshuiensis | reverse complement strand
TTATTGACAATTAGACTGATTGCCAACGGCACTAAAATTCTTTTGCTAGCTAATAAATTAGATTAGCATAAGCAGGCAAAGATGGTTTCACCTCTGTTCAGATGTAAAATATGACTTATTGGTGGCCAGACTAACATATTTTAGATGAAATGCAGAATGTTTTATATTTCAATATTTTTTTTATAAAGTCAATTTATTGAAAGACATTCTGTTCTCCTATTGAGAACATCATTATGCACATCTCTGGTCATTCGCATTTGTGGTATTATGTATTGTTGATGGAATGGATCGTTATGAGAGGTGAATGGGTCACATTGTTTAACACCTTCTCAGCCCTTTTTCATTTCCTGTGAGCAAAAGACCTGAACTTGTGAAGTGCCAGCGGAGGTAGTTTTTCATCGATATGGGCAAAGATAAAGAGTAGATGATAAAATCTGTTTTATTGGCTGCCCGAGGCTCATCCAAGATGTCTTGCATACTAAACAGGGCTTAACTTTGAGTATTTCTGTGACAGATAGGCTCTTGTGAGTAGTTCAGCAGCTCTCATGGAGATGTTTATCCGGTGACCTCCTGCTTGTTTTTAAGCTAATTAATGTGGTGTCAAAGCCATTAAAATGAGAACGAACTCTTATGGGCCTTTTTGGATAAGAGTTG
>NW_015609683.1:0-654 GCF_001515605.1 Sinocyclocheilus anshuiensis | reverse complement strand
TCTCAGTTTCACAGCAGTCACTTACAGTATGTTGTGAGAAAGATTGAAAATGTTTGTAGAATTCTGTTCTGCTGCTGAGGGGTGTGGCCTCCTCAGGGTCTGTGAGAAGGTTTTCCTATCGCTGGTCAGATGTGACCCTTGGTCATGAGATCCTAACAAACCAAAAGGTATTTTTTACGTTTTAAATTACAGCTGTTTTGAAGATTTCTTCGTTCTGGTCTGGGTATATAAGTGAAATGGCAAAACACTATCTGTAACTAGAAAACACCCACACAGTGTGTGTGAGTCTCTGGAGCTCTGCACTAGAACTCTCACTGCTGTGTGTCTCTCTGCTGTCAGTTACGCATCTCTCCCTTTAAGATTCATCTTTGATGAGTTAGCCGCAACGCATCGGTGCACATGTGTGTTGTTTTTAATCTTAAAGCCATGTGAATAAAGGCTTTTTATCTTTTCACAATATTTTCGAGTGCCTTGGATTGATGAGTCTTTTGATGACATAAAAGAATCCCGCATCCAAAGAGCACCGATTTATAGAATTCACACCCGTGCAGCATTTTTTGCATATTTTTGGATGTATAAATAAATTGTTACATTTGATTTTTTCTGATGTCTTCTGAAATCATTATTTCTAGTAGATTAAAGTGCAGTCTGGTG
>NW_015609682.1:0-654 GCF_001515605.1 Sinocyclocheilus anshuiensis | reverse complement strand
TCTTGTTTGATTAAATTGCAGCAGTTTGACACAGTAGATCAGGATAAACTGTTACAAAGACTCAGTCATGTAGTAAGGTTTCAGGGGCCTGTGCATGAGTGGTTTGCCTCAGAGAACATTTTCTGTGAATGTAGAGAAATGTTTCTCATCTTGGGCTCAAATCTCTTATGGTGTTCCACAGGGTTCTATTTTGGGTTGTCCAGTTTGATTGTCTGCATGACATAAAATACTGGTTGGACATGAATCATTTACAGCTAAACAATGGTATTGGCCCATCAACTCTGACCTCAGACATGGTCAATCAGCTTGGTCTCCTTTCTTCTAATGTACGCAGCTGTGCCAAAAACCTTGGTGTTACTTTTGAGCCCTCACTGTGTTTTGGTAAACAGATTAGCAATATTGTGAAAAGCAGTTTCTTTCAGTTACGATCTATTGCTAGACTCATGATGATGCTTGCTATAAGAAGGACCTGTTATTCATGCATTCATAACATCAAGGTTGGACTACTGTAATTTGTTTTGCTAAATCAGCTTTCGATCGCTTGCTGATAGTACAAAATGCAGCAGACATTTTTTTTAATCTTTATTTTTAAAGCTTTGCATGGACTTGCACCTCAGTATATTTGTAAACCTCTCACCCTGTACAATGCTTCGA
>NW_015609681.1:0-654 GCF_001515605.1 Sinocyclocheilus anshuiensis | reverse complement strand
AACATGGAGGTTAGCCAGCCAAGCAGGAGAGGACTAGCACATCTAGCACTCGAACATCTTCTCACATTTAAATAGACCTGAAGGTTTCTCATTCTGCCACATGGAAACCTTAAAATGCACAAACTACCCCCTTTTTTTACTCCTGGATATAGGAGACTGATGTACAGTAGATCAAAGGAAAGCTATGACACCTCAGGTGAAAACCCAGTAACACGCTCATACCTCTATTTCCTTTAACAGCACCATTTCCAGTGGCAGAGGTGTAAAATCTTCTATTTGCTGTCTCGTAAAACAGAGATGTCACCCAGCATCTTGGTCCGAATCATATAATATATAATATATATAGCGCCATTATATGTATATAAGAATTGAAAAAAATTCAAAGACATTTTAATTCTGATAAATTGCAACTTGTTTATCCCAGACATGAAATGGGCTGCTCCAAGTTTAATCTGAATTAATTTGAAGACATTTAATCTCAACTGCCTTGCCAATTAAAAGAATGAGAAAAGACTTTAAAATAGTCTCAGATGTTGTAATTAGTATCATGTAAAGTCTACTCCAGTTCAGAAAAAAAAAACCCACTGCCTAAAGCCAACTCAATCTAGCAACAAATGAAAACTCTCCCCACACCTTTCTGTTCCCATCTTTCCT
>NW_015609680.1:0-654 GCF_001515605.1 Sinocyclocheilus anshuiensis | reverse complement strand
TCGCGATCCCGACAGCAAACCGCTGCGCCTTCGAAGGGGAGCTGCTTGGAGACAAAGTAAAATCTGTCACTTTCTCTCCATGTCGTGCTCGGCGAAAAGTGAGACCTCCTTCCTCTTTATTTAGTTTCCTTTCCCTATTTTCTCCGCCCTGTAGCCCCACTTCTCCAATTCCACAGCTGGATACAGCGCATGTGTGTGGAGAGGGATGAATATCTAGGATGTGTTAGTGAGAGTTATGCGCGGATAGGTTTATTACTCCCATATGCTAGATTACAATATTTACCTCAGACTGATCAAAAGCATCTTTATTCTTGTCTGTATTTAATAAAAACTTTAATCCTAAAAAGTTTCAAAATCAATACATGATGAGCTCATGGGTGTAGAATACGCGGGGGACACCAGGCTCACTGACCTACAAATGTTTTAACAGAGCATTAAGATACAGTCTTTAGTGGCTAAAATTTTGTTTTTTCCAATAACTTTAGTTAATCCTTTGTTTTACCACTTGTGAAACAATGGGGCTTGAATTGATGACTAATGCTTCTCATGTTTCCAATAAACAGATCCAAGGCTGATAAGGCTGAAATTTGTTGTACATAGGTCAAAGACGAAAAGGTGTTTCAAGCATCAAAAAAATAAAAGTGCAATACAGCT
>NW_015609679.1:0-654 GCF_001515605.1 Sinocyclocheilus anshuiensis | reverse complement strand
CGATTCACTCAAGAGAACAATTCACAGAGGACTCAAAGAATAAAAGATAGAAAAAGGAGCAGCATTAAAAAAAAAATGGAAGGACATTAAAAAAAAATGCATAAAAAAACAAGAAAAAAGGAAAAAAAATGAATCAATTAATAAATAGAAGAAAAGAAAAAAAAACAATGAACAAAAAATAAAGAACAATCATAAAAAAAAATAAAGAAAATACTTTTTTTTTTACTAAAAAAAGGGAAAATAGCAAAAGAATAAATAAAAAGGAAAGACAAAATAAATGGAAAAAAGAAAAAAGGGAAAGAAAATAGATTAAAAGAAAAGAAAAAATATATAAGTGAAAAAAGTTTTTAAAAATTACAAAATAAAAAAATGATGAAAATGATAAAATCATGAAAATTAATGAATGAATAAAAATAAGTAAAAAGTAAAAAAAACAAACAAAAAAATTACTAAAAAAAGGAGGAAAAATAAAGAAAAGAAAAATGAAGGAAAAAGACAGACAGACAGAAAAATAAAGCAAGTGAGCAAGCAGGCGGAGTGTTTGGTGTCAGTACCAGTCTGTAGGAGGTCCAGCGCACAGACGACACGCGGTCAGTACAGAGACAGAGTGCCAGCGGCCGCAGATAATCATGGACGTCCTGAGCGCTGTACAGC
>NW_015609678.1:0-654 GCF_001515605.1 Sinocyclocheilus anshuiensis | reverse complement strand
CTCCTGGGGTGACTCTCATCCCATAGCAAAGACGAATCGAGTGTCACCCTACTTTAATAATGCATCTCTCCCCGACTGATAATAACACAATTTATTTCAGGACCAAGCCTTGCTGTTAATGAATGTTTCGACAGAAACAGGCTCTTCATAAATGATAGCCGCCCAGGTGTCAACTGCATAACATAACATCTCAATAATGCGTGTCCTCAGCTGCTACACTTTGTCATAAAAATAAAGGCTTGGTGATGTAATTTCCCCTTTGTCTGAAATCCATAAAACTATGGCGAACAATGGAAGGTTGAGTTTTCAGCAAACAGGAATGGCACTGTCGCCATGGCGATGTGATCCTGAGATGACATTAATATTGGTTTACGAGAAGGAAGAGAAACCTGCGTGGAGAATGCAGCTGGAGTCTCGCTTATCTGTGCACGTAATCCCAGTTGGGCTCTTTTGATGGCTGCATTATTGTTAGTATGTGGGTCGTATTAACCTCGGATAGAGCAGGGGAGAGGGGGATCAAGGCAAGCTGACCCACATTCACATACGTTCGGATCTGTGTGCATTCGGGATGATGCATGTATTGTAGTGTTTGTTTGCATTTACTGTGCATGTAAATACCCTCAGGGCTGTGCAGGTCCATGTCGACCCAGATCA
>NW_015609677.1:0-654 GCF_001515605.1 Sinocyclocheilus anshuiensis | reverse complement strand
ATTTTTATTAGATTTAGTCATAAATGTGCACCTATAGTTTTTATTTTTTAATTTCAGTTTTAGTTATTTTACTAAGTTAAACTAAATAAAACTTACAAATATTGCCTTCAGCAACTAGCTGAAAGTAGTTAAGTTTTTAGTTTCATTTTTTAATTTCACTTAACATTCAAGCTGCAAACAAACTGCAATCTATAGCCTTATGAACCAATTATGGTTACATGTTCCTATTTAGAGCACTTTTACTCAGCACAGACAGCACATTAAAGCAGCAAATACATTGTGTGTTTATAAAGACAGTGTCAATGACAATCACATGTATCACACAAACTCAAAACACTGATAACTGATTCACGTGCAAATGGACTGAATGCATGTGCACTGACTCACACGAAAGCGCTGTAAAGAGCCTTTAGCACTTCAACATTTTTCCTGTGATATGAAGAAAGGTTTTATAATGAAACAGAACCCTGTTGCAGATTCCAGAATTCATTCTTATTTATTTTATGATCGAATGTTTTATGAATTATATATTAAAATTGCCAGCCCGTAATAGCAGCTGTTTCCCACCAGATTTACACACTCTAAATGACGTAAATCTAGAAAGAACAGAAGATACTAGCAGAGAAAAAGACAAAAGCACCCAAGATAAAAAAA
>NW_015609676.1:0-654 GCF_001515605.1 Sinocyclocheilus anshuiensis | reverse complement strand
CTCTTAATTACCTCATTAACTTTAACACTGCTTCAGTGTTACTTTGAACACTCTGTAGTGTAAATTTAATTTTGCTGTGTGTATATATAATATGAAATGGTGGAGAGATGGGGATGGGAATGGGAAAGGTCCTTTGAGAAACTCAGGTCGCCCGAATCATAACTGCGCTACATGATAGATGTGTATTTGAAACATTTATTACAAAAACATATTAACATACAGTACATGCATGCAGATTTTTGTATACATGTTGCATATATAAATATGATATGTATTGTTGACATGGTTATATATAATTCCATATGAAAAATAATTAGATATTAACGTGTACCAATTTTACTATGAGGATTTTATATATGTTATAAACTTAATATATTTGAAAATGACATATGGCCTTACAGGTAACATATATGGTAGTATTATTCTTCATGTAGGCAATATGACATGTATTACATTTCTGTATGGATTTCTTTATTTTTTTCCAAAAAGGAAATGGTCAAAACATACACGGACCACATATCAGAGGACAGATATCATCTGAATTCAAATGTAGTTACAAAATAATTCACATAGCTACAACACAGTCTTTTCAAGTGAATGTTTCTTTGATTTAGGCACAATAGAAAAATGCAGGTCTGGCATGATGACACCGGT
>NW_015609675.1:0-654 GCF_001515605.1 Sinocyclocheilus anshuiensis | reverse complement strand
ACTGCGGAGGATATGCATCAGATTCACAATTCTGCTGCTCTTTACACTTTACCCTGGGTGCGTTTCATTTCACTCCCTAGCTCATGTCAGATAATGTCAAAACCGATCCAGAACTAGTGCACTTAAACATTCACTCCCTAGAAATTCACTAAATGCACTGCACAGAACATATTATCTGACAAGGAGACACGTCATTTCCTCTGTATTTCTGTCTCGTCTTCCAGCACAAATATCTAAACATTCTTAAATCAAGATACAATTACTGGAGATGCAAAACGACAAAAGATATGAAGAAGTCTTGTTTCAAAATTAACTGAGTTTATGCTTAAAACAAGAACTAGAGAGAGAGAAATAATTAAAAGAGAAAACATGTATTTTCCTGATCCTATTGGCACATATAGTTTTTTTTTCACGTACTTTTGACCAATTTTTCATTAAAAAAACTCCATAACATGTCTTCTTTCAGAACAGTTAAAAGAAAACATCCAAATTACACTTTTAAGTGTTATATTATTAGTGCTATATCCATCAGTAAATTTCAAATACAATACATAACTTTAAAGGAGTTTTCTCAAAACAAGTTTCTTTCTCCACTTCAGCAGAACTTAAATACACCAAAACTTACAGTTTTATTCCTCTCTATATTCTGAAGGT
>NW_015609674.1:0-654 GCF_001515605.1 Sinocyclocheilus anshuiensis | reverse complement strand
CTCTCTCTCTCTCTCTCTCTCTATATATATATATATATATATGAGAAGAAATGCATAACAGTGCCTTCTTATATGGGTACAATGAGAAACTAAGGGATATAAGTGTGTGACCATAAACATGTGGTCTTTTTACCAAACAATACCGATCAACTAACTTATTCCCAGGCTTAGCTCATGCCAAATACATGAATGTAGGCCAAAAGTAAAAAAAAAATAATAATAAAAAAAAATTTGAGACAGGTAGTCTGCATAAAACTTTGAATGAGTGGATTTCCTGCTTTTGAGCTCCTGTGCTATTCCTCTCAGTCTCTGTAATCCCTGTTTTTATTCCATCAGCAGACATAAATCTTTGACTTGAATGATTTAAAAGCTGACTATCAATATCGTTCTCAACCCAGTGATGGTTTTAATTATCCTAAATCCAGCTACAGCTCCAGCATGAAAATTCCTATTTATAAACGTATGATTCACATCAAAAATGCGAGTAAAATCTGATTTTGCCTAATAGCTAAAGTTACTGGTCACTTAGGAAATGGATGCTATTGAATTATATGTTAAAGAACAGCTCAGTCACTAGTTGGCTGCTCTCTTCTGTATCTTCTGTCTTTAACTCAATGGAAACCAGAAGTTTAGACATGAAGCTTTTTTTTTTTT
>NW_015609673.1:0-654 GCF_001515605.1 Sinocyclocheilus anshuiensis | reverse complement strand
TTATTGAAAATGGAGGCTTTTAGTGTCTCAGCCAGGCAGGTTCCCAGAGCTGGAAGCTGTCAGGTGAGCAGAACTGAATTGATAGAACAGGCGGTGTGCTGGGAAGTCGTATTACGGCCGCTACAGCACGTATGTTGTTTTCTTGCTTGTTCCTGTGATTGCCGTGCGCACGTGCAGCGTCGTGTGTCTCCATAGATCATGCGTCCTGTGGGGCCGCGCTGGAGCGGTACAAGACGGGATGAAACATGAGCTCATTTGAGGGGCTCCCACAACGTTAGTCAGTGCAGAGTAACGCCATCTGAGAGGCAGAGCCTCGCTGCCAGACAAACACACAGTCATCTGGAAGGGCTCCATTGTACCCAAAAAAGATACTCTTATCAACAATACTTTCATTACGAGTGATAACAGCACAATGTGATTTGAGTACGCCTCTTCAGAAGTTTTGCTTTGAATGTCATGATCACCCAGAGTGCACTACTGTTGTCTTTGATAGGAGTGATGTGTGTGTGTTTTGCACAAATGATATTGTGTTTTCCAGCCCTGGAATTTGGGGGAAAAAATCATGCAAATATTTATAATATTTAGGGCTGGCAAACAATCACAATTAAGAAAATTTAAGAAAAAAATTGTGTGTATGTATATATATATATATAT
>NW_015609672.1:0-653 GCF_001515605.1 Sinocyclocheilus anshuiensis | reverse complement strand
CTTTTCCACGACATTCTAATTTATTGAGATGCACCTGTAGATGTTTGTAGAGTATGTGATATCACAGAAATGTTCAAATGTTTCCTGTACTTCTCTTATAGGGTTACTATTACCTGTACAGAGGATCCAGACTGTGTGGAATCAACAAGATGTGCTCATCTGCAATTGTGAATTAGACGCGCACACTCACACTCGCACACAGAAAGCAAGCAAGCATGGATACAAAACATTTGAAAACAGCCCAGTCATGAACGTGATGATTGTGCACAGAGTTCACACTGTTTCAGTCATCATGTGATCTGTGAACACAGTGTAAACACACATTCTGCACACATTTCATCTACATAAGCACATAATTCTCAGTAGTTCAGATACGTGAAGTATTTCTCTTGAGGTCATGTACTTTAGGTACCAGTCATTTTGCTGTTACATAATGCTATAGCTGAATTTTGATGTACATTACCTCAGATCCACATGTGATGTTACAGACACAGCAGATTACCACACAACAGATAACAGCACAGTTTACCATGTTACTAAAACATTACATAGTCTATGTGTTATTGTGATTTTAGACTAGGTAATTACTTTGTATTTTACTCTAATCAGTTTTGTTATTCTGTGTTTTATTATCTAATTGTTAATTTAATTTC
>NW_015609671.1:0-654 GCF_001515605.1 Sinocyclocheilus anshuiensis | reverse complement strand
TCTTGGGAAACGGCCCCTAAAAGTAAAAAAAAAAAAAAAACATTACACGATAGCACTTATTACATATTAACCAATAACCACAATATAGCATACTGAACTGCTGTTGCATGTGAATGCTTCAGGTGTTTGTTTCTTTACTTAATAAATCAGGGATGAGCCAGACAGAGATGAGCCAGATGAAACGACATCACAATAAGCTCTTGATAGCATTATCTAATATTTTGAAGAGGCTGGTGACTGCTCCATCACAGAAAATAAAAAAGATGATTCACGTAATTAATGCGTGAAAATGTGGAGAATGCTGCAGTAGGGCGCTAACAAACACTTATCAGTGCTGTCAGGCTCATTTCATTCCGAAAAGAAAACTACTAGCAATATATCCCAAAAAAATTCCAGGAAAGTCTCCATTGTTACTTGAACAATACAGGCTATGGCCTGAACATTTTGAGTGTACTTACCAATACACTCAACCTGGCTGGAGAGTTCAAATCAACACTTAGCTAAAGTGAAATCTCAGTGTGAGAGAGCTCTCCCAGGTGACTATACAGCATCACTAATGGCCTTGTTCGGGGCCTGGCCAGCACAGCCTGTCGATACAATTCGCTTCCGCCTTTTCCGGCTGCCAGGTCCCATCTGGAGCCAATTCATGATCTC
>NW_015609670.1:0-654 GCF_001515605.1 Sinocyclocheilus anshuiensis | reverse complement strand
GAACCGTTTGTTTTAGCCGGTTCATTGAAACAAAGTGTCCGAAAGAACCGTTTCATGGAAAATAATTGGACTTCCCATCACTATTGGGGATTGCCTCTGTGGCCAACACAGTACAAGCAGGGAACACATGGGTACTCAGAAATTGAGTTATTAACCAATGTCTTTGCTGCTGACCATTGATGATCCAAATCAACCATACTAATAAGTAAAAACAACTTTACTTTAGATAAATGCCATTTATGTGATATAAGAGTGTTGAACTTGCTTGTTTAGCATCCAGTTCTTCTGATATCTGGAAGGGCAGCGCAGCTGAAAGGTGTTTATGTTGGGCCCTCTACTGTACAGGTGTAGTTTTATATTATTTCAAGCTGATGCTAATTCTTTTTATGTTTTTGACATGAAAGGAACTTTTTCACAAAGTGTTTGTTGGGAAAGGGCCTTTAAACTTGCAAATAAATAAAATGTATACGTAAAAAAAAATAATAATAATAACGCTATATTGGTCTGAAAGAGACAGAGAAAGCCACAGCCAGCTAAGGTAAGAAAAAGTAATGTAAAAGTAATGTAAGTACATCGAGATGGTGCCTTGTATGGCTGCCTTGGTGTGGAGTGGAGCTCTCCCATTCTTTTGCTGTTTTTGTTTGTTTGTTCTGT
>NW_015609669.1:0-654 GCF_001515605.1 Sinocyclocheilus anshuiensis | reverse complement strand
CTAGCAGGACTTATAATGTTGGTTGGCACCAGGGTCAGAAATGAATGGGGGATTGGGGCAAAAATGTCGCCCAAATTTATGATAGGTGCAAAAAGTGCACAATTAAGCAAGAACTATTATGGCAGTCACGATTTAAGTGTAATGTGAAATAATGCTCACGTTGCATCAGATGTCTTCAAACTTGCGTTTTGCAGTGTTGAGCATCATAACCATTCACACACCTTTCTGTTAAATTTGAATGCAATTTCCAATCAGAGGCGTTTTGATTAATCACCGCAGAGAATGCCAGAGTTGTTCAAGTGTGCATGCTCACTGACTGAATTCTGAATGTGCATTCATAAATTCTGTCATAATCATAAACAACAAAGTGCAAAATAAATGCAAGCGATTGATTTGCTTCAGTGATTATGGGAGTTTTTGCAAAAGTGCATAGCTCACATTAGACTGAAGTCATGGCCGCTTTAGTGTCCTTTGCTCGCTTTCTTTGTATAATTTATAATAATATTTGTTTTGTTTTTCATACTACTGAAATAACCAATGCGAAATCTTGGTTTTCTAATCCTTCAAAGCAATTAAATATTTCATAAACGGTTCTTAGCTTGTTTTGCCAGAATATAACTTGCTTTTTCTGCCTACTTGGTGGGATGGTCTGCA
>NW_015609668.1:0-654 GCF_001515605.1 Sinocyclocheilus anshuiensis | reverse complement strand
TTTGTTATTATTTAAATAATTTATTAAAATGATCTAACATTCCTTTGGTTTTATTAAACCGGTATTAATGCAACCTGAAAAAGAAGAAAATGCTGTACAATTACTCTCTGTTTTCTGTTTATATTAGTAAATGAGTATGAGGGTGTGTGAGTGTATTTGTTTTATGAGTTGCTGTTTTATAAGTTCTACAGAAATGCATTCTCAACACACAAACATACCACACCTCAATCTTGTTCTCCCCTGCATGTCCTCTATCTCCCTCTTGCTCTTACTGTCTGTTTCTTTGGCGTTCCTGCATGCTGCATCTCTCCTGCACCGCATGTGTTTGCATTAGACGGCTAAAAGTTTAAATGCTGTTCGGTTTTGCATTTTCAAACTAGGCGTTTTTTGCATCTGGACTGCTGCCTTGAGTCTGTTGTGTTTTGTGTTTGTGTTGTCTCGTCCCGTTCCCTCTAGGGAGCTAAGAATGTTTGAACGGCTGTGACCTGCCTAACTAGACAGCACTTTTGCCGCTGTCTAGGTAGTCAGCTCACTAGGTTGTGAGATGCAGCCAAAAAGGACTTTTCCTGCCGTCTGTTCTCCATGCAGTCTGCCTTGGGTGTGTGCGCGTTAGGGGTGTGCGATATTGACAAAAAATTATATCTCGATATTTTA
>NW_015609667.1:0-653 GCF_001515605.1 Sinocyclocheilus anshuiensis | reverse complement strand
GCCTGTATGAGCTGCTGAGCATATCTGTCAACCTCTGCCACCTGCTCAATCTGAGCTTCTAGAGAGTTCTCAAACAAAGCATGCTTCCTCTGAAGAGCCTCCACCTCTGACAATGAGCCCTGTGTCAGTGTGCAACATCTTTCACCATCCATATCCAAAGTTACAGAGAAGAAAACAGCCAATGTCATTTTGTTTTCTTATGAGGTGAAATGTTACTCTGTCTTTTAAATGAGGTCCAAGAAATGGAGCTCTTACCCCAAGATCTTCATTGACCAAGAAAGCCTCCCTGTTACTCATCCAGCTCTCAGTCTGGTCGGCATAGCCCAGGAATATCTGCAACCAAACCACATAATACCTTCACATAATAACAGATACTCCAAAATGAACCAAAACCACCTGCTGTTTTCTTAAGTCACCTGAAGCTTCAGTGCTTGATCCAGAGTTTTCTTTTGGTCCTCCCAAGCTTGAGCAAGCTTTGTTTTGGCATCCTCCAGCTTGTGTAGAGCTTCTTTTAATCTCTGCTGAATCGCTGTGTCCGTACTTCACAAGATTCTGTCCAAAACTCTTAACTGAATCTATACGCTCACCGCGAGCATCAATCTCAGCCTGCAATCATTAAAGGGGTCATATGATGCGATTTCAAGTTTTCCTTT
>NW_015609666.1:0-654 GCF_001515605.1 Sinocyclocheilus anshuiensis | reverse complement strand
TCGGGCGAGTACTGGAAAAAGTGGTATCGGTGCATCCCTACTTCTCAGCACAGCTCAGAATTACAGATTTTGGGAAGTAATATAAAAAAAGGGCTTGGCTACAAAAATAAACACAATAGTCTGGGGAAAATGGGGACATGAGAGGACTAAACAACACCTTCAGAGTCTTCATTCAGTCTTCCCTTTTCACTGTGGCTCAAAGTCACAGATAGATAAATGGATAGAGATGGAGCAAATGACGGGAAGGGAGAAACGAGAGAGATGGAGGACAGATTGTGTTGTCAGCCAGAGAGAAAGAGGCAGAAGAAGAAATGCCTCATCTTTGATCAAATTTGCAAAAGCTTTGTGGGGAAAAAAAGAGATCTCAGAAATATCGATAAACATCCATTTCTGAGCTGTGTTTAGCAGAGAAAAAAGGCAATACAAATAGAAATTAATGACATCTGTCCCCATTCCGTATGGTGGCAAGCAAGGCCCCTCCATTTAGTCATTTATTTTTCAGTGTAAATGGCAATTTAGTCATCTCTAAATGTCACCTCCTGAAGCTGTGGAGCACTTTAGCCTTGCGTTAGGGCTTTAATAGATTTTTTTAAAAGTGCAGTATAGCCCTTCCATTTCTCTTATAGCCAGTTTATCAAAAATGTATTAAATTTC
>NW_015609665.1:0-652 GCF_001515605.1 Sinocyclocheilus anshuiensis | reverse complement strand
TGCATTCCAAGAGTGTCATTTGATGACTTTTATCTGCACGGCTCCCCTGACTTGTCTGGACACTTAACATTTCATCTGCTGCATGTCAAGAGTCAAACGCAGTTATGTCCCCTTTCTCTATCTCTATCCTCCTCCCTCTCTCTTTCTCTTTCTCTTTCTCTTTCTCTTTGTCTTTCTCAGTCTCATCACCTCTCTTCTTAAAAAAAGAGCATAGGTTGAGGACAGGAGTATGGTAGAAATGAGTGGGTGTGCGAGAGAGAAGGCAGGAGGAGGTAAAATGAAGAGCTGCTTTCATGTTGCAGGCACGGTCTAAGGCTGAACTTGTCAGCTGTGCTGGCGTGATTCTCTAGGGGCCCTGGCAGAGTAAGAGGGTAGATGATGGTTAGACGGTTCAATAAGCGCACGGACAGGTAGCCCTAGTGACGTCCCCCAGAGACATTGTCTTAATGAAGAGCAGGTCCACTTAGCCCTGTGTTCTCTGACCCTCTGCCTACTTGCTACACACACATACACTGCTCATTTGATCTTACAGCTCTCTTGAACCGCTCAGTGAGTTGTGTTGGTGACGCATGTAAAATTGTTGGAGTTTCTAAGTAGAAATCTAGGACTTAATAATAATAATAATAATAATAATAATTATTATTATTATAAT
>NW_015609664.1:0-653 GCF_001515605.1 Sinocyclocheilus anshuiensis | reverse complement strand
GGGCCCGATTCAAGACTCGCAGATCCAGGATTGGCCAAAGGCCACCGCTTTCTTCGCTGGGACACAGGGGGGCGCCGCACTCCTGCGCGAGGCTCGACGCACCGGACACGGGTGGAGCAACCGCAGGAGGGTGCCCTCGGCGACAGGCAGGCTGAGGCGTGGCCCGCGGCAGAACGGTGGCAGGTGGAGGATCACGGCGGGGCAGGATGTGCTGGATGGCCTCAGTCTGCCTTTGTACTGCCGAGAACTGCGGAGTCCTCGACTGTGTCGCCGAATAACCCAGCCTGGGAGATGGGAGCATCAAAAAATCGCACTTTGTCGACGACACTCATCTCAGCAAGGCTGAGCCATAGATGGCGCTCTTGGACCACTAACGAGGACATCGCCTTCCCGAGGGACCACGCCGTGACTTTCGTCGCTCGGCGGGTGAAGTCAGTCGCAGTTCCTGCATCAACCTCAGGTCGGTACTACCCACGAGCAGTTGTTTTATTGCCTTGGCTTGGTGTACATGCAGGATACCCATGGCATGCAGGGCAGAGGCGGCTTGGCCCGCAGGTCTGTAAGCTTTGGCGGTGAGAGCCGCCATGAGCTTTCAGGCTTTGGATGGAAGACGAGGACGATTCCTCCAAGTGGCGGCGTTTTGCAGGCACAGG
>NW_015609663.1:0-653 GCF_001515605.1 Sinocyclocheilus anshuiensis | reverse complement strand
TACTTTAATTTACGAGTAGCTTGTAGCTGGTCAAGCTACAGTTTCGGAGTAGCTTCCCCAACACTGCCTGACCTAGACGTACATGCAGATGACTCATTATTCAGAATAGGACATGTTGAAATGATTCTGTCAAGTCAAAGTAGTCACAGAGGAGAGAGGAAAGTGGCCTGTGTCCCTTGAGCTCAGAGCACTTACAGCAAGTCAATAGTGGAAAAGTAAGCCAGGAGAATGGGGGTAAAAATACACAGCATCTGTAAATAAACTCTGTCATTCAGAGTGCCTGCCTAAGCATTTTTAATAAGAGCTTAATAATTAATTCACCCTGGCAGGAATGTTTGTTTTAAACAAGGCCAAATGCATAATTCATGAACTGTTACTATATCTTCATTTCAAGAAGTAAAAAGGATTACCGTCTCTTCGTGAGATATCATTGTGGGTCACTGATTTTAGGCCACACACAGCTACAGCTCTTCTAAGTTAGATAGGAACATGAAAGCCCAGAGTGGGGTTGAAACTTGTTTATCTTGGGAAGATTGCTATTTAAATACATTATATATGAATTATAAACTCTGATACATTTTCTAAGATTTAATATTTAGAACAAGTATTTTCAACAAAGTCCACAGACCATAGGGGATCTGCGGCGGTACTGC
>NW_015609662.1:0-653 GCF_001515605.1 Sinocyclocheilus anshuiensis | reverse complement strand
GCCTAACAATGATCGCCATCTGTGTTTAAGATCTCGCTCGGATTGCACAACATGTGAAACATCACTGTTCCTACAGACGTTGCTAGTACACATTTACTTTCAGATGCCAGGACAATTTGTGTAACGAGGAACTAATGAACTTAATGGCTTAAGGGTTTATTGTTGTTGTAAAAAAAAAAAATTACTCAATCACTTCCCATAAAAAAAATTATTTTGGGTGCTCTTTCATAGATTGAAGACTTATTGGAGCTTTGCAGTTGTTTTATTCAGTGTTTGAATTGAATGACACATCTATAAAAACAAAAATACTGAACTTATTTTATTAAGTAACTGTATTTTAAGTAAACTGTACAGTTTTAGACAGTTTTTCATCAGAAAGTGCTTACTTAATGAGACTGACTGCTTATTCTCATCTTCACATAATAAAAGCTACAAATCTTTAATTTATTATTGTTCATATACTAATTTACTATAATAATCTGTTTGCACCTTTGTGGCATTAAAATAGGAATTTTTGCAGTGTTATCAGTAGACATGAACAAGGATGTGCACCATTCAGAACTCTATTCAGAATAGCTTTTTCAATTTTATTCAATTTCTAATTTTGAATCGAAGAAGCAAACAGAATGCAAATTTGCAATTTGAGTCTAATT
>NW_015609661.1:0-653 GCF_001515605.1 Sinocyclocheilus anshuiensis | reverse complement strand
CGGCACCCATTCACTGCAGAGAATCCATTGGTGAGCAAGTGATGTGGTGCTAAATTTCTCCAAATCTCTTCCCATGAAGAAATAAACTCATCTACATCTTGGATGACCTGAGGTTTAGAAAATTTTCAGCAATTTCTCATTTTTGGGTGAACTATTCCTTTAAGAGATTTTGTATTTTATTTTTAAAGTATTTAATATCAGTTATGTCGATTTGAATTCACACACTCACCTCTGAATGGCTTTGAATAACTGAAATTCAAACGCCATACTGTGATAGAGAATGAAGAAAAAAAAATGTGTGAGAGAGAGAGGGAGTAAAATAGAAAGCGATTAATTTGAAAAATTATATGCCCACCTCATATTTGTGGGCCATTACCAGGTTGATCAGTTTGGGAGACAGAAATGAGCACTTGCACTGTAGTGTGCAGGTATTTCATGGGCTTTCAACACTGTTGAAGAGACTATAAAGAGTTTGAAATGATTAAACTTAGTTTTGACCCTGCAGTTAAATGCCTGTGCTTGTCCATTATGGCCAATCCACCATCGAGAATAATGGGCATTTTTCAGAAGAGCCAGGGAGTCAAACCATACACTAGTGAAAAGCAGCGAAGAGGCTGGAGATCTGTGTAATTAAATAAAACCCAACTGTTTTA
>NW_015609660.1:0-650 GCF_001515605.1 Sinocyclocheilus anshuiensis | reverse complement strand
CACACACACACACACACACACACACACACACACACATACAGAGCCACCTCCGCCACCAAACCAGGGAACCAAGGACACCGTTTCCACTAAGCGCTACACCCCCGCTCTTTCCCGGTCTTGCATCCAGCCTCACTGTCCGACAGGAAGCGGAGAATGGATCCCACTACACATCCTGTGTTTTCTCAAGCCCTCACATCACTCCTCTCACGCCATTCAGCCTGGGACACTAGTACACTGCTTACCGCACACTATCTAGTATACACTGCACTGAATGATATATATTTAAATAAAATGTATGAGCAATAATTTGCAGTATGCAATGAGAAACATTTCAAATGTTAGAGCGCTATAGTTGTCACATGACCTTATGTTTAGTTCAGCGAGTGCCAAAAACGGGTTACAAACGCCACTGAAAATGCTAGGAAAAATAGGAATTTTATAAAACTTCTTAAACATTTATTGTTATTATCAATGTAGAAAACTTGCTTAATATTTTGTGGAAACCATAAATTTTCAGGATTCTTGGATAAATACATTTATTTATTCATTATACATGTCTTTACTGTAACATTTGATGAAATTAATGTGTCCTTGGTAGGGATGTAACGGTTTGACGATAAATCGTGATAAAATACCCCACGGTTAGTATT
>NW_015609659.1:0-653 GCF_001515605.1 Sinocyclocheilus anshuiensis | reverse complement strand
TCTTGACACTTGGTCAAGTACAACAGGGGGTCAACATCATCGTTAGGCCGCCCAAACGTGGGAAATGTTAATTTAATGTGGTCACTTTTGACCAGAGGCATTGATAGAGGAGTGGAAACGGTCTCTATTGGGGGTGTACTAGAAACTGGAGTTGTTTTTTCTGTTTGCGCTTCAGCCTTTCCTCATTGAACACTTGGAGATCATTTTGCAGCTCAGCTACACAAGTACGACATTTGTGAATTTGTATTTCACATTGCTGAAGATTTGTGGTTACATGATCAAGGTTACCCTGAATTGTGCGTTGGATCGCTTTGATATCCTGTTGTACCTCCACCTGCAGCTGTTCCAACTTATCCCAGACTACAGAGGTGAAGGATAGTTCCATTTTTTGAATTTCCTTTGAGATCATCAGTTGCACAGCCTTAATTAATTGGTCGGCGTCGGCTGTCTCTTGTTGTTTATCTGCAGTCATTAAGGTGACAACCTGTTGATTGTTGGTCTCCATCTTAGCTGCAAGATCAGTGATCTGGTTCTCATGATGAGAAGATGAGGCCTTGAATACCTGGGTAAGCTCATTTACAGTTTTCTCCTGTCTTTTCATGAATTCCATCAGATTGTCCCAGTTACCTTGCACATGAGCATTAAATTGTTGA
>NW_015609658.1:0-653 GCF_001515605.1 Sinocyclocheilus anshuiensis | reverse complement strand
TCATAATTTACTCTCATTCAATCATGTTGTTGGATACGTCTCCCATGAGTCAGTCAACTGACATTCTGACTGGTAGCGGGATGTAGACACAGTACAGGAAAGACCCTAAACTTTGTCAGATAATTCCTCTGAGAGGTTGGTTCTGCCAGGCAAACCACTTTGGGGCCCAAGCCATTTTTTTTTTGCAATTTAAGTAGAGCTGGTGATCAGATGTGCAATAGGAGCCAATATTTATAGTGTATACCAGTTGTATGATTTTATTGATATTAATGCAACAAATCAAAGATTTGAAAGCAAGCAACTACAGTTCAATAAAGTTCAGTAACCAAAATGATTATCACATTTGCAAGTCATTCCTAACTTTATACACAAACCAGCATTCTAGGAAGTGGATGCTTCTCATAATTTCACTACTCAGCCAAGACTTTATCTGCTCTAGAGTCTCTACTGGAAGTGAACGTCTGAGGAGGGATGTCGGGCTCAGTGTGAGGAGGCTGGTTCACGGTCTGCTGCCAATGATAAGCCTCCTGACTATTATTCATCTTCACCGGGCAATAAGGCAGCAATTAAGCACTTTAATTTACAGAGCAAAGCAGCTTTGAGGAGCCATACATCACCATGTTCCACTGCACGCAACACTTGTTTGCTTCAGC
>NW_015609657.1:0-653 GCF_001515605.1 Sinocyclocheilus anshuiensis | reverse complement strand
GTGTGTGTGTGTGTGTGTGTCAGTCTGTGCTCTGGGGCAGGATGTTGTATCCCAGCTGGATCAGGGCTCCGGTCAGCAGCGTCCAGAGCGGCACACAGATGATCAGCAGACGCAGGTTGGTCAGCTGCTCCAGCCGCGCGCACAGAGTCACACAGAAGCCCACCTTCATCATCAGAGCCAGCAGATACCAGACCTTCAGCCGCGGGTCGAACCCGGCCCGGCAGCGGCCTGCCACCTTCACGCCCAGCATCAGCAGCAGGATGCTGTCAAAGATCCAGACGGGCAGAAAGATCAGGAACCAGCTCCATTTGACCTTTCCATCCAGCTTCAGCACCAGCAGGACGAGGAAGAGGAGCGTGAAGATCCAGGTGAGCAGAACCCGCTGAGCCAGAGACATCTGCACCGACTGACCACACAATCAGCTCCGGCTGGTCAGTCACCCACTGTAAAAATCATCATCATCATCATCACTGAGCATCTTCATCCTGCGAGCGTCGATAACGCGTATTACGTCACTCACCGCACAGTCCCGCCGAGGCCTGCAGGATCATCCGTTAACTCTGATCAGAACCGTAACGAACCGTTCTTCATCGGAATCATGATCATGCGAATCGTTCTTTGGCTTTGTTGGGACGCGCGCTGTTGTCTGCAGC
>NW_015609656.1:0-653 GCF_001515605.1 Sinocyclocheilus anshuiensis | reverse complement strand
TGTTTCTTGCACCACGTTGTGAAAGAGTTCTTAAAGGGGAGGGGGTGACGATGAAAACGGATCTGTTTGAAAAACAAACAAAAAAAGTTAACTGTCCCATGTATTTTTGATATGTTTATTTGGATGTTAGCGTGGAGACCGAGAGACGGACCTTTTGCTACATACATAGCGATCTATATCCTTTAAGAAGTTTATGTAAACGCTGTAAATATTGTTTTCTGTCACGCTTTTAATCTGTGCAGTCCTGGCCATTTTCACAGGTGCTCAGGCTTTCTTTATGTAAACATAATACTATGTTTTCACATACGGTGGTATTCTAGCTGCGACATGGTAATTAGTCATGGATATAATTTCAGACACCCCTGCGTTTAAGGCAATATCACTGCTGGTGTTTAGACCCTGGGAGAAAGTTTGTATCCGGCGTTACAAAACAAATCACGTCGTGGCATATGCGTTTGTGTTTTCTTTCGGCAGGCGAAGACACTTGTTGCCGTAAATCCTGTTTTCACAGCTGCAGCGCGAGAAGTTATACTATAGAGCTCGGATAACCACTGCTGGTTATTGATAAAATTACACCCATCGTGAGAAATGCAATATTCAAATGTTTGAAGTATAATATTCAATATTAAAACAAATATTTATTATTTTGTTAG
>NW_015609655.1:0-653 GCF_001515605.1 Sinocyclocheilus anshuiensis | reverse complement strand
CAGGAGGAGCCAGATGGAGATCCAGAGGCCAGCCAGGATAGCGGTCCATGGTGGAGTCGACAGCGGGAGGAGCCATGGTGGAGAAGGGGCCGACAACACCAGGGGGCCGACTGACGGAGACTGAGCCGCTGGAGGTGGAGACCCAGGTAGAGCCGAGCAGACAGAGAGCCAGGGTGACACAGAGGATCCAGAGGGCCAAGGTGGAGCAGAAGGCTCAGGAGACCGAAGTGGAGGCGGGGATCCTGAAGACCCCGGCAGAGCCGGAGCGACTGAGGACGAAGGCGGAGCCGGAGGGAAAGAGGAGCCTGACAGAGCCAGAGGGACGGAGTGATGAGGCAAAGCCAGAGGAGTGGAGTCCCGAGGCGACGGATGGTAGACGACTGACCAAGGCGGAGCCGGAGGAACGAGGAACGAGGAAGCCCGGTGGAGCCAATGGGATGACAGGCCACGGTGGAGACTAGGAGCTAGGAGCGGAGGGAGCTAGGAGCTAAGGCTAAGGCGGAGCTGATGGGTCAAAGGACCGAGGTGGAGTCCAGGACTCGGAGGCTGAAGGCGGAGACAGGGGATCCTCACACCTAGGCGGAGCTGGAGACTGGAAGTCACGAGGCAGATCAGAGCGCCCAGATGGTGCTGACTGAGGGTGAGCTGAGGGA
>NW_015609654.1:0-653 GCF_001515605.1 Sinocyclocheilus anshuiensis | reverse complement strand
TAATTTCTATTAAGGATAGGAAAAAAAGGTGCACCACTAATTTGAGGTAAATTAGACCATTTTATTAAACCTATAAATAATATTTAACTCATTGTTTTAACTCTGAATGCATTGATAGATCAATCAAATGCTTGATTCAAGTTGAAAGAAAAGCAACAAAAAAAAAAAAAATCAATAATATTAATCTGATTTGTAGCTCTTATTTTAGGTAAATGAGACCATTTTACAAAATTAAACCTAAAATTATATTTAATTTATTATTTTAAATGTGAATGCATTGATTAAACAACCGATTAAAGTTAAAATAAAAGCAAAAAAATAATAAAATACAAAATATATTAATCTGAGTTGCAGCTCTAATATTAGGTAAATTAGACGTTTTCACAACATTGAAATTAGATGTAATATGTAATTTTTGCTTTAAATATAAACGCATTGATAAAACAATCACATGTTTGATTTTAAAAATGAAAAAAGTACTGTAATAAAATAATAAAATGCATTTGATTTTATAAATTAGATTATTAATATATACATTAAACCATTTTATATCTGCTTTGAATTGCATGTAATAAATATTGTTATTCAATCTAACTTGATGTTGGCCACCTGCAGTTTGCTCGAGTCTGGATCCCAGACACCACAGAGGTGTG
>NW_015609653.1:0-653 GCF_001515605.1 Sinocyclocheilus anshuiensis | reverse complement strand
GCCAACAGAGACCAGTCTGGATTCGATGTAACTAATATGTCTAGGCTTATATGGAACGCTGGTTACTGTGTTTGATTGTTGGTTTATTTAGCTATTCCTTTGGTGCAAAATTGTTGCAAAAGTTAGCTGTATCTGATAAAATCCTGGCTTTAGGGGTGTCATGGGACATAATCAATTGTAAATAAATTCATGAAGTAAATAATGCTTTTTAGTGGTTTTTATGGTTGGAGATAGTCTGTAGTCTTTATAATTAGCTGCATTATTGTATTTTCAACAGCAAACTGAATCTGGTATGCACTCTTAGAAAAACAAAGGTTATTTTACATTTAACATCCATGGAACCTTTCCATTAAAAACAAGGTTCTTTATAGAGGGAAAAAAAAATATTTAGATTTTTCAAATATTCTTCACATTGCACTGCAAAAAAATATTTTCTTACGTAGTATTTCTTAGTTTTTACTTTGTTTTCCAGTAAATGTCTAAACATTCTCAAGATACATTTAATTGAAAAGCAAAATTAATTAAATCACGATACATTTACTCCAGAAGAAAAATGACTTGAGATATTAAGTCTTGTTTTCTGAAAAATTGTATCAAAATTAAGTATCTGTCAGTGGAGTAATAAAAATAATCTTTTTTTTTTTTTTTTTTTG
>NW_015609652.1:0-653 GCF_001515605.1 Sinocyclocheilus anshuiensis | reverse complement strand
TGCTAGGTACCCCAACGGAAGGGTACCAAAAAAGTGGTACGGTTCACTATTTTGCTACCATTCACAACTTCTGACAATGGAAACAGACATAATTGCGTACCTTACCGTACTGTACTGAACCATAACGCTCGGTGGAAACGGGCCATCAGAGAGTATAGACAGAAGCAGGCCAGTTCAAAACAGATCAATACTACAGTGGACTGAATTTTCATTGGTCAACAGATGCCTAGGTCAGAGTGCAAAGCAAAAGTTCTAGGTTGCATGACCGAGCATCACTTTCGCAAACCTTTGTTTTTTTTAATCTTTTTTTTTAACAACACAATATCCCCAACTGATATCAACAGACTTGTAGCATTTCTAACAGAGCGTAAAATCTAGTGTAAGCACCCTAAAGCAAAGAGAAAAAAAATAGGAGCAGACAGTATCACAGCAACAGTCAGTGCTGGGAAGGAGAATGTGAGAGTCAGTTTTATTATGTGGAAAAAAGCAGAATTTGGGTCTCTAAGTGTGGAACAGTGATGTCTTGAAGTTTGGGTGATTGTGTTCGAGCATGATTTTAGTTCCCATGTTAAAAACTCTTTCAAGATGAGAAGTTTAAAAATATCTTAAATCAGAATGTCTCTGTAAACAAAGGCTTTACAGACACAAGGCCT
>NW_015609651.1:0-653 GCF_001515605.1 Sinocyclocheilus anshuiensis | reverse complement strand
TGATATAAATGTTTGGTCATACCGCCCACCACTACTTCTATGCAACACAAAATCACTTGCTCGTGTAGATATATGAATGAACAATAGATCTTTTCACATTTCTGACATGAAGTAAACAATAGCAGGCAGTGTAAATGTATAGATGTATGGGAGACCTTAGCAAATATATTTTTTCATTACCGTTTGGTTCATCAGAGAAAGAAAAATCCAGACAGAAGAGATAAAGCATGTCATTTTTTTTTTTTTTGTGCCACGGTAACATAACACCAAGTACAGCGTCATAAATGTACATTAATTATCTTTAAGTGGAAAACAAACATTTGCCCACAAAATGTTTGGGATTACACTAATGTAAAAACAGTGAATATGATGTGTCTCACAAGCTCTGAATTAAACACTTTTACGATTCTAAAAAAAAGCAATGAGCGAAAGTAAAATATAAATCTTCACATTGTCAGTTCCATCGCATATTTAAGACCTTTTAAAGGTGGATTTAAGACATTTTAAGGATAATTAAGCCCTTATTTTTTACATTAAGGAATGTAAAGCTTTTTAAGGATCTGCAGGCACCCTGTTAAATCTTTGTTAGCTTAATGTTCCACAAACTCATTAAAAATGAATGAAGAATAAAGACCAACCTCCTTGTTCCTCTA
>NW_015609650.1:0-653 GCF_001515605.1 Sinocyclocheilus anshuiensis | reverse complement strand
CATTCAAACCAGACTCTAATGTGAAATCGCACTAATTTAGAAGTTCAAACTCACAAAGATGCCCACGTTTCGCCTCACCGTTATCACAAGTGAACATCTAACGCTCGATTGCATCCCAAAAGGCTATTCAAAGGAGAAAAGGTAATTTTGCCCGGTCACGGCCAGAGCCTCTCTCACCCGCTCCCGTGGTTTATGATGTTCAGTTGGTAAAACTCAAAATGGCGGTCGCGCTCCTCTCTGAAATGTCACATCCGCATGGAGATCCAAACAGTGGCGCACACCGCGAGCGCCATAAACACAAACGCTGCCTCGCGACAGAGTTTACTGAAACTTAGCGGTTTCATCCTATATATTTTGTTGTTGTTCAAAATTTTGTTGTGTTATATTTTTATTACTGATAGCAGCACCCCTATCGGTTATGCAGTATGTGTGTTGTATACAATTACGGAATTGTAATTTATTATTTTATTTAGTAATTATTTAGCAAAAATTGCTTATTGATTCTTCTCCAAACATGTCCCGCAAATTTATTTTCTTTATTTAGATAATTAACAGCAACATTTCCACTTTCAAAGCAATGGGAGTTAGATGGTCGATATTTAATTGGATTTTCTCATTATTTTGTCAAAATGAAAACATTTTGTTGTAAAAAA
>NW_015609649.1:0-653 GCF_001515605.1 Sinocyclocheilus anshuiensis | reverse complement strand
TTTATGTTTACCTACATTAGAGTGCAAGTGTGAGATCGTCTCTTCAGTGAATTACTTTGCTTTGATATTAGATCATCAGAGGTGAGGTAAGGTTTGTGCTATGTATTTTTCAAGTGAAATGTTTCTATTTGCATTTATATAATGTTACATATTCTCACCTACAAATATGTTCATCTCAATGAATTCAATTAAGTTATTTTGAAATCTTTAGAGTTTCCACATTGCTTCCTTCCAGTGAGTTCAGTTTGCCCCTGGTGCCAGTAAAATATTTCCTGGTCCAAATAATTTCCCTTTAAACTATTTACTATCTTGCCTAATCTGGTTCAGTGGTTCATGGTGCCAATGAAAACACAGAAAGAATAAGTGAAATTGAGTGATCAAAACAGATGCTCCTACTGATATGGGGGCAGTTCTTGATGTTGATTTACTGCATCTACAATGGCATCTCATATGGCAGATGCTTAAGATGATGGCATTCTAGGAAAAGCACATTCTGAAATTGAAGGATTCTCATTGCGAAACCTGATTAAAATAAAATACTTACAATATGAAAACCGTGATTTCTATTTTACACTTCCAGGACCGTTATGGCTGGAGGCATATCAGGACTATGTATTTTATGAATGCAGGCTTCAGGCCCGTGTTGTTTTATT
>NW_015609648.1:0-653 GCF_001515605.1 Sinocyclocheilus anshuiensis | reverse complement strand
TAATTAGTTTAAAAAAAAAAATTGTATTACTTTATCTGTAGAAGACAAATATCCAGTATATTCTGTATTCCTAAATGAGATCTGATAGTTATATTTAGAAATAAAAATTTGTATATATATTTTTTTTATCTTAAAAAGATATTACCCTCTTAAAGGGATAGTTCACTCAAAATGAAAATGCGGTCATCATTTACTCGCCCTCAAGTTGTTCCAAACCTGTATAAATTCCTTTCTTGTGTTGAACAAAAAAAGAAGATATTTTGAATAATGTGTGTAACCAAACAGTTTCTGGTCACCATCGATTTTCATAGTATTTTTTCCATACTCATGGAAATCAATGGAGACCAACAACTGAAGAAAGAACACGGGTTCGTAAAAACTTGAGGGTGTGTAAATGATGACTATTTAAAAATTTTTTGGGGTGAACTATTACTTTAAATGGCTTCAGTATAGTTAGCTATTGTTTGTTAGCTGGTAGTGTAGCTAACAAATAACAAAGCTAAAAAATAAATAAATAAATCAATATAAAGCAGCTTTACTGTAGTAAAAGCTGTAGTAATAGCTTGTAAGAACAGTGTAAAAGTAGTTTCCCTAACACTAGTCTGATCTGAAAACTTCTGATTTAGTTAATCTGGAACCACTTTTAATATGTA
>NW_015609647.1:0-652 GCF_001515605.1 Sinocyclocheilus anshuiensis | reverse complement strand
TCTCAATTTCTTATGACTGGTTTTGTGGTCCAGGGTCACATATATCGGCTTTATATCGGCCATCAAAAAACCTATATCGGTTGACCACTACTCTTATACTCTTAGCTGCTTGTTTTCTAATAAATTGCCTTCAGAAAGCGCCTCATATTTGTTGCATCTCCTGCAATTCATCCAGGATACTGTTTTTTCTGGGTCTTTTGAAATAAGAGTTTAGTTAGTACCAAGGAATCAACAGGCTCTTACACTAGTTCCAACCAGGCATAACATCATAAAGCGACAAGATATTAAATGTAGTTTCTTCCTTATTAATTCTTGAGAGATTCTTTACGCGTGGCACAGGACGTTTCTGTAACTCCACACGACTGAATATTAAACATCAACTTTTGGAAAAGTAATTGTTGTGATTGCTTTTTCACCTTTAGTGACAAGTTACCTGGCGTCAGTAATGGCTTTGTGTGGCTCCTGGTTAGGAGTGTTTTAGCTGGTAGTTGTTGGCGTGTGTCTGGCGATGCTGAAGCTGGATTAGACCTGTTGATCTGAGCGTCGCAGCAGAGGGCACGTCTGGGCACGAGGAACTCGTTTTGAGCTCGTCACGTCTGGGTTTACTGCGCTAGACGATTCAGTCTGGTCAAATCAACAACAGATGGACGAG
>NW_015609646.1:0-653 GCF_001515605.1 Sinocyclocheilus anshuiensis | reverse complement strand
TATAAATTCACTGTAAACCACGGCTTCTTGGGGCTTATTGCTTTTCACTAGCTATATCCCACCTACATAACTACGTAACATTTCATGAGGTCTAAGACTGTAGATCAGTTACAGCTTCACGTACATCGTTTGATACCCTGTAAAATTATTTATTTACTTAGTTTACAGCAAAACATTATTTCAGTCTTTGAAATTACATGTTTAATTCAATGAGTTACTTGCTGTTTCTCTGAATATTTGTGAAATTTATTAGTAATTTCTAAATGATGTAAATCCTTTTTTTTTTTTTTTCAGTTTAGTAAACATCATCTGTATTCAGTGGTATATGAAGGCTGCTGCACTCAGGATAACGTTTCTGAATTCTGATGGCATGCATGCATTAGTTTATGCTTCTCCTTTCGGCCCATAATGCAACATGTTATCAGAATTCTGACAGCATCGGTGGCCGAGTGTGCACTGATACACACGCATGCATACAAACACAGTCTGATCAGCGGTCTGATATAACACTGCACTTTCACTGAGTAAATAGCCGTCTTGCTGCTGAATAATGCATTAAAGAGCAGGACGGGTCCGTCAGACTCCACTAATACAACCACAACTACAGAAATCCACAGTGCAAAGTTTAGATGAATTCTAAGCTAAAGGAGCTT
>NW_015609645.1:0-653 GCF_001515605.1 Sinocyclocheilus anshuiensis | reverse complement strand
AGTACACAGGTATTAGGGCCACTTAATATAAAGTGGGACCCATTACTATTTATACTCTTTATTTTATTATTCCTAATAGTTTTACTAATGTATAGTATTGTTATAATTTAATAAATATGACATATGTTATCATCCAAATTCCATATGATTTCAATAGGATAAATTCTAAATTTTAAGACTAATAAGTCTGGTAGTTGAAATGTAGTTGCAAAGTTACTTAGAGTTAGAAGAATGTCTAACGTGAACCATCAAAATAAAGTATTACCATATACGACACCTTCATTATTTATCTTAAACTAATTTGACCCTGTTCTTATTATCGTATAATACAAATGCATGGCATTATTTTTCATAACTGTACCACACACTAAACTGAACTTGAAACCATGTGTCAGGCATTTAATGAATCATGTAATGTATAGTTCATGGTGACATTGGCAGGTGCAAAGAAAGATAATGCCTTAAATGTTTGCAAACACAGCGAAACACATTCTAATCTTACAATCTTGGTTACACATCCAGATGCACTCACAAGTTTCTTGAATGATTCCCTTTAAGGGCAAATAAAGGTCATTTTCTTTAATCTACAATGACATGCAGCTTATTGGATACACCTTCCTCATAAATATGTAGATACAAACCTGTGTGTGTGT
>NW_015609644.1:0-653 GCF_001515605.1 Sinocyclocheilus anshuiensis | reverse complement strand
AAAAAAAAAAAAAAACTAAACATGACAGAACTTAGTCAAGATGGACGCATGTATTTGATGTGAATGAAACGGACTCTAGTCCATTCTGTTGTTGTCTTAAAGTCTTAAGCTTACATTTAATTTTTGCTACAAATAAAGTAAAAAAATGTAAGCAGTTTCAGTGTTTAATGATTCACCGACCAACATAAAGGAATGCGTTAACGGCAGTTTTTTCCATTCGCGCCAAATACGATTAGAATTTTCAGAAGCGCGAATGAGATTTGAAGGGCGCGGCGGGAATATTTTCAACGAATAACTTATTGAAGTCAAATAAATAATGACAAAACATTTAATTTGGTGTGAATTATGTCTTTATTCTTTTAACAACTGTCTGGAATTTTAGTTTTTACATAGAGAGTACATTATTTGGGAAAACATTAAATTGTTTATGTTATTTTAGAAAGATTCTAGTGAAATATCTTCAATGAGTTTTTATTAAAATCTGTGGGCCAGCATTAATGGGGCCACATAAGCAGTGTATGAATCATTTTTGCAGTGCATGTGTGTGCACTTCCCAGAAAGCTCCTTTAGTAAGCATGTGATGCCCTTGCAGCGCCTCCACCCACACAAACGACTGCGCTAAAGTGTGTTAGAGAGCAGTCCGCATACACACA
>NW_015609643.1:0-653 GCF_001515605.1 Sinocyclocheilus anshuiensis | reverse complement strand
CCCCATTCTGGCCGGCCCGAGTGTGGTTCTCGGACCTTGTGTCCCTTCTCGACGGCTCTCCCTTGGAGATTCCGATCAGGAGGGACCTCCTCTCTCAGGCAGGGGGCTCCAGTCCAGAGATCCCGCCACGAGGAAATAGTGCGCCCTGAAGTGGAAACTTTTCAGACAGCGACTGCAAGACCCAGTCAGCTGCCCAGTTGGTACAGTTCTGTAATTTCTGCAGGAGCGTTTCTCCGCAGGGTTATCTCCGTCCACTCTGAAGAGTATGTGGCGGCCACTCACTCTAGGTGGTCAGTCATTGGGAAGAGATCTACTTGTAACTTGTTTTCTCCGTGGTACTCTGAGGCTGAGACCTGCACAGCACACTAAAATACAAACCTGGGACTTGGAGGTGGTTCTGGAGGGCCTGTACAATGACCCCTTTGAACCTATTGAGGAAGTGCCAGTCAAGTTCCTGACCTTAAAACAGTTTTTGTCCTTGCTATTTCCTCCCTTAAGAGAATAGGAGACCTTCAGGCACTCTCAGTCTCGCCTTCATGCCTGGAGTTTGCCCCTGGCATGGTCAGAGTCTTATTGACCCTTCGAGGTCCCACCTGTGAGCCGCTCCAGTCGGGCCGACTTATGGCCTCTGTTGCTTAAGACTGCCCTCCTTT
>NW_015609642.1:0-653 GCF_001515605.1 Sinocyclocheilus anshuiensis | reverse complement strand
AGACTTTTTGCTAGATAGAAGAAAATCACCTGGTGTATTTTTCTTGGAAGTGTCCACCGAAGACAGTTCTTGGAAGAACTCTTCTGAGAAGACGCACTTCGCAATTCTCGGAATTTTACCAGTGGACTGTACCACTGAGACTCAAGAGGGGACATCCAGACTTTCTGTCCTCACGCTCCTGTAGTGCTAACTTATTGCTTATCATAAACATCCTCCAAGTCATTCTGAAAGCTTTGAAACTAACATGTATGCTAGATGTTATTGCTTTTAGCACCTTATTTATTAACATTGTCGGAGTAATTACACTCCGCGCCTCTGTTTGTGGTGGTTCGCTCCAGACGCGGTCATAATCTACGTAACTCCTCCTCCCACCCTTTCACTCCTGTTCAGTTCCGGCAGAAATGGTTCCTCCCGATGTGACCTCCTCTATTATATTAATGTGTATATTATGTTGAATTAACTCAGCTATTGTCGTCATAAGCTACATTTAAGTCTTGTGAAGATAAATCACTTTGATTTACAAAGTAACGATAAGTGTGGGCCATTGTGTTCAATGAGAATCCATTACTCAAACTTTCAAGCTTAGAAAAGTTAATGAAGACATGGTCAAAGAGAACCCTATGAATGGAGTGGTTTAAAGGGACAGTTCACCC
>NW_015609641.1:0-653 GCF_001515605.1 Sinocyclocheilus anshuiensis | reverse complement strand
CTAAACAATATGTTTGATTTGAATAAAAACAGTTAATTTAGATGTTATTTTTTTTCAGTGTCAGTTTACATGCAGTTATCAAAAGATTATTTAAATCCAGGAATAGTAATTTTTCAAACATTTGA
Source organism: Sinocyclocheilus anshuiensis (assembly GCF_001515605.1). Classification (NCBI taxonomy): domain Eukaryota; kingdom Metazoa; phylum Chordata; class Actinopteri; order Cypriniformes; family Cyprinidae; genus Sinocyclocheilus; species Sinocyclocheilus anshuiensis. Next base: position 528 of record NW_015609641.1, on the reverse strand, counting down.
CAGCAAGTAGCATATGTAAGCAGGTCGATTTATAATGAGATACTTTTTCTACTATTACAAATATGTTCTTGCGCATCCCAGAATGTGTGTCCAGCTAATATCCCAGCTCTCATTTGGTGTCTCATTCAACGTCCTTTTCACCAATTTGGTCTTCCTCCAATCCATATTTTTTTCATTGAAATAAACTAAGTGCTACCAAAAGTCAACTACTTACATTCACCAACACATAGCAGTGAGATATGTTACTGAAGCACTTTATCATGAACTTAATGATAGCAATCGTTTCATTTATTAATTAGCCAATCATCTTGAACAGAAGCACTGCTCTGGAGTGTCAAAGCTGGTGTCGGATTAGATGGTGCAGTGTTTGTGAATGGACGGTTTTGGTCGGGCAGAGTGACTCTGTGTGGGACCAGCAGGTTCAAGAACATGACAGATGAGCTTATATTCCAGTGCACACATGATTTATTTAGCTCAGTCCATCAGAGCCATGATGCCCACCGCTTATTCAATCACAGATCTGTCTTT
>NW_015609640.1:0-653 GCF_001515605.1 Sinocyclocheilus anshuiensis | reverse complement strand
CGCTAGTTAAAGAAAATTCTATTCCAAGTGCAGCACACATGAAGTATATGTTCAACAAATCACTTGTTAAATATCTTCGCAGAAAAGATCCATGAACTACAACTTGTCTTACACATATTATATGTTCAGAAATAATACAAGAAAAATGCTTTAAAAAAAATCAAGGTAATTCAATTTCAGAATGACTGAAGGTATAACACCAGTAGACTATTATTAACTACAGACGTTCTGTAAAAACAATGAACAGCAGCTTTAAGCCCGTCACCGTGATGCACACATGAAATATCAGACAGTTACAGGTTTTTTCTTCGATTGCGCTGCTTTTCCATTGTTTTTCTATGCAGTCATGAATGTTTGACTGTTGCGCTCGTCTCTTATGAAACAGCTTTCTAAAAACACTGCGCTCAAGTTAAAAGAAGTTCACTCGCATCTTCTTGCATGTTTCCTATTCCACTGCTGCGTCTTTATCATCACAAAAGCACATTCTGTGTGAACGGTGTCTAGCGATACGAGTGCGTCACATGCGAGCGGTTAATCGCTCTGTTATCATGGGCACACTGTCATAGTGTCCAATTCTAACGTTTGGTCGATATATCGTGATTCCTCGACTTCTAAAAAATTAAATTGTGGCAAAACATTAAACTCGAATTAAT
>NW_015609639.1:0-653 GCF_001515605.1 Sinocyclocheilus anshuiensis | reverse complement strand
TGCGATTAATCGCGATTAATCGTTTGACAGCACTAGTTTTTATATATTAATTCTATGTTTGAAAATTCTCAGTGAGTTGATAGCCACTTCAATCAACAGTGCCCAAGGTGTTATTTTCATTGATCTAACTGATTTCATTTAAAGTATCGTTGATATACTATTATAGTTTTTGTTAATATTTTAAATTAGATTTAATTTTTATATATTTTTTTGTTATCACCTTAATTTTAGTTACAATTTTAGTAATATTGTTGAGTGTTTTAAATTTAAATATAGTTTTTATTTTTAGTTATTTATTAATTTAAATTTATTTAGTGTTAGTTATTTTAGTACTTCAAGTTACAAAACAAAACGAGAATGAAAAATGTTGTAGCTGTTGTAACATTTTTATATTTAAATTTATTTCAAATTACGAAAAAGTTTTTAATGGTTTTAGTTTTAGTTAACTATAATATCCCTATGTCTCACCGCAGTTGTTCTCATCGGATCCGTCTCCGCAGTCATTGTCGGTGTCACAGAGCCATGTGCGGGGGATGCAGTGATGGTTGGCACAGCTGAACTGGTCGGCCTGGCAAGTGCCAGGGGTCTGGGTGGGACAGTCCCTCTCATCACTGCCATCAAAACAGTCATTGTGTCCGTCGCAGTGCCAGCTT
>NW_015609638.1:0-653 GCF_001515605.1 Sinocyclocheilus anshuiensis | reverse complement strand
ATTCACCACTGAACACAACAATGAACAATATGATGATGATGATGAAGAACATTGTGAAGAGTTGCTGATGACAGGAACAGGCAGCTGAGCTGAAAACATGAGAGAATAAACTAAAAATATGGGTAAATCTACACAGTGATCTTATTTTCAGCATTGTATGTTGACGGTCAGTGAGTGTTTCTGTCATTTCAAACTATAAAATGATAATTTTATACAATTTTGTTACATTTTAATAGGTAAATAAACTATTCATGTTAATTAATGTTAATATTTTCACCCGTTCCTCCAGAAAAAAAATAAAATACGGGTTAAAGTGAGGCACTAGAAGTGTGAATAGGGCTGATTCATAAACATTAAAGTTCCCAGTGTTTCAATACTAAGGCCATAAGACATGAACAATGGGTGTTCATATTTTATATGCTTAAGGATTTTATTAACACATCATAAACCCTACAACCTTGTAAAAATGATGGTTTAAACGTGTTCAACTCAAATAATGAACACATCTGAACAGAAAAATGCTGTCAAAAATAATGACAGGACAAGTTATTTTTCTGCTCACCATAGACAGAAACACTGAATGTTTTTGTTGACCGTCTTGCTCCACCAATCTTTACTTCATAGAGTCCAGTGTGTTGAGTTGTGATGTTTGT
>NW_015609637.1:0-652 GCF_001515605.1 Sinocyclocheilus anshuiensis | reverse complement strand
GGTAATACTTCATTTTAGGGACCAATACTCACTGTTAACTAGTTGCTGCATATTACTAGCATATTGTTGTTTATCAGTACTTATAAACCACATATTAATGCCTTATGCTGCATGGCCATATTTTAGATCCTTTAATCCTACCCCATACCTAAACTTGACAACTACCGTACTAACTATTAGTAAGCAGCAAATTAGTTTACTTTAATTAGTTTAATTTGTTCAGGAAAAACTGGAGACTTTTCGACATATTCTTCACAAAAATTCGACATCTTAGGCCCAGTCCAAACACAAACATCAACACAGTTGAGCAAAGCTAGTTCTCAGTCTGTGGTAGACGATGTGAGTTTGCTTTGGTGTACTGCAAAATGCCAGTAATTTACAAAAGGAAAGGAAAGGACGTTATGTGTGGCCAAATATGGTCTCCCATACTCAGAATTTGTGCTCTGCATTTCACCCATTCAAATGCACACACACAGCAGCAAGTAGTGAAAAAACACACACACACACCTGGAGCAGAGGGCAGCTATTTTTGCTGAGCATTTGGGGGTTCGGTGCCTTGCTCAAGGGTTCGCACCTCAGTCATGTTATTGATGGTGGAAGAGATCACTGGCCATTCACTCCCCCCACCTACAGTCCCTGCTGGTACAGACTC
>NW_015609636.1:0-652 GCF_001515605.1 Sinocyclocheilus anshuiensis | reverse complement strand
CTCCACGGCTCCCGTCCTCTTCCTCATCCTCTGGGCCTCCTGCGCCAGGTACAGGTCCAGCACAGGAACGCCGCGCGTCTTGATGTCGGCCTCGGTCAGAGAGTTGACCATCAGCATCACCCACACGGGCCGCTTGCGCTCCCAGTTCCCGGCGATGGCGTTGAACAGGTAGTCTGCGTACAGGCCCTTGCCCCGCTGCTCCGGCGTCATCCAGGACGGCAGCATGAGCCTGACGTACTCCAGGTGTCTCTTGAGCCGCCGGTAGATGTCTTTGGGCAGCAGGTCCTGCAGGTTCTCTCCCTGCGGCAGCAGCTGGCAGCTGCTCAGAGCGGAGATGGTGTACGGGTCGGTCAGGTCCAGCTCGAAGCACACGATGCTGCTCTGCTGGAAGGCCTGCTTGGAGTTCTCGGGGATGAAGTCCCAGACGCGCGTGTACGGGACGTGAATGGTGCCGTAGAAGTATGAGGGAGGGTCTCGCTTTATGGTCCACAGGAAGGAGTTGAGCTCGCTTTGCTGGAGACAGAGAGAGAAGGCTGATGCTGAAACATTAGTGACATCAATAAAAGAAGTCTCTTCTGCTCACTAAAGCTGCATTTATTTGACACAGTAAAAATACAGTAAAAATTGTGAAATATTATTACAATTTAAAACA
>NW_015609635.1:0-652 GCF_001515605.1 Sinocyclocheilus anshuiensis | reverse complement strand
TCTATCTATCTATCTCTCTGTCTGTCTGTCTGTCTGTCTATCATCCATCCATCCATCCATCCAAAAATACTTCAAACATTTAATAAGTTGAAACATTTAATATAATCATATATGATCATAAAATAATGATTAAGATGTGTACACTTATGATATTTTTAAGTAAATAGATGTATGTTATTTAAAACTAGTTGACCGTATGAAACCAGCATGAATACGAAGTTAAAACTTGCGTTTTAAACTAGATTCTTTGAACGATTTGTCATTTTATTTATCATAGACATTTTTATATATCCATTATTTTGGAAAAACCTATAAAACACGTTGAAAGTTACCATAAGACTTCAGTAGACTAGGAATATATGGACTACTTCAATGGTGCTTTTTGTAAATGTGAACTATACCTTTAAACTTTTACCATCTTTAAGAGTTATTTATACTTGCAGAAGTGACTTTCACATTGAAAAATCCATAAACCAGAGAAATAAAAAAGAAACAAAAAACCTGCCATTCCAAGTCTATCAATCTGTCTCTGTCGCTCTCTCTGACAGCTTGCCCAGACGGCCTGTCGCAGCTGTTTCTCTCCGTATCTCTTTCCCTCCCTCTCGCTATCTCATGTTGGTGCTGAAGGCCTGCTTTCTTCCCCTCTCCCCCT
>NW_015609634.1:0-652 GCF_001515605.1 Sinocyclocheilus anshuiensis | reverse complement strand
AACGCCATTCTGCTCTGGAATGACATTTATCTTTTTTTTTTTTCTTTTGACATTTTTAATGACACATTTGCATACCAAAAATAAAGAGTTGTAGTTAATAGTCTCTCATTGACCTGATTAACCAAGCTCTCCATAAAACAAACAAAACAAGCATAACATATTATACAGACACTTCATATTTAATGGTATTAGATGATGTGTGCATCTAATAGATTAAACTCTCAATTAAACATTTGCAATGGGTTTTGTAAAAGCTCTTTTGTTCATGTTTGGCTTGAGTTATTATTGCATTTGCACTGTTCTGACCAGCAGGTGTCACCAGCGTGTGGCGTTTCAAAACAGTTAATCATTTTGTGAAGCAATTGACTCTTCACAAAGACCTGCCCTCCTTAGTTATTGTTGCTACGTCTGACAAGCCATGGCGCTCTCACACCACACATCATATTCTCATGCAGTGAAAAATACATTGTGCCAACAGACAAGACAGAGCAGGATACTTTTGGCATGAAACAAAGTCTCAGCTTTCAAATTTTGTAATTTTTTTCAAACAAATCAAACCTGTTTTGTGTCGTGACAGATCGCTGTAGCGCCTCGGTTCAAGCGGCACGTGAACCGATCATCTCTTCCTCTTTACTACTAGTTATAGCACAAA
>NW_015609633.1:0-652 GCF_001515605.1 Sinocyclocheilus anshuiensis | reverse complement strand
AGAGCTTGTAACACTCCAAAGCGAAAGGAAAAATTTAAATCGCATTTGCTGTTCTCATTGCATTTACACGGCTTTAGCCAGTTTATTGAGTTTCCATTGGCCTTTACAGCTGCTCAACGTGTTATTAATAACGGGCTCGTTTTTATAATTTAATAACATAGATATTCTTATAGCACACATTATTATTGCTATTATTATGAATCATATCAGTAGTATTAATTAGTAATTTGGAGATGAATGTGTAAATCGCCACTTCTGATTTATCAAATGAAGACTTTTAGCACCAAGTCTGGAGACTTGTATTATGGAAAGCACCATGAACCGGAAGTCAGCCACTGTCTGTATCTGGTCTGTTTACTTCAGCCGCTGCTGAATCCACGCGAATACAAGTGCGTATTTGAGTTTAATTACTTTTTCGTTATAATTCTGTGTGAAATGTATTTAAGTTAATGAAGTGGATAGATGGCAATTCGTGCATGAAAATATTCATTTCATGATTAAATGGAGCTTGATAGTGTGATTTTATCTTTCAAGGTTATTCTGTGGTTGAAAGCATATTGTCTGAACAAATTTAAAACATTACACAATTGTAGTAAACTGTATTTTAATATATACAGGGTGTCCGCGGGTCCTTAAAAAGTCTTAAAATGTC
>NW_015609632.1:0-652 GCF_001515605.1 Sinocyclocheilus anshuiensis | reverse complement strand
TTATTATTATTATTATTATATACACAACTGTTCAAACGCATGGTGTTAGTAAGATTTTTGTTAAAGAAATTAATACCTTTATTCAGCAAGGACACATTAAAGTGACAGTAAAGACATTTATAATTTTACAAATAAATGCTGTTCTTTTGAATTTTCTATTCATGAAAGTATCCTAAAAATCCATCATGGTTTCAACACTAAAGACTGGAGCAATGGCTGCTGACAATTTAGCATTTTCATCACAAGAATAAATGACATTTTAAAATATACTGAAATAGAAAACACTGATTTTAAATTGTTTTAATATTTCACAATATTACTGTTTTATTTTTTATTTTATACAAATAAATCCTTGATAATCATGAGAGACTTAAAAAAAAAACATTACAAAATGTTACCCAGATTTCCATAGATCACTGCATTGCACAAAAACACTGTATAAGAATTCACAATGCATTGTTATAATGTTGCAGAGCTCTGGATTGAGTCAGCATGTATACGCGGGTATGTGTGTGTGTGTGTGTGCATACCTGCATGCGGTTCATGGCTTCTCGTATCTGGTCAAGGTGGTGGGCGGAGCTTAGCGCCTCCAGTCTGATATCAGTCAGCTTCAGCTCCTTCTCTCTCAGCTCGTTCTTCAGCTGGAGGATAA
>NW_015609631.1:0-652 GCF_001515605.1 Sinocyclocheilus anshuiensis | reverse complement strand
GTAAAAATGATAGTTTTTATTTATTTATTTATTTTTATTTTTTAGTAAAAAGATCAAATTAGACCCTTGGGTAAGATGACCTCCCCAGAATTAGCACAGAAGGCCCCAAAGGGCATGTTGTTAGTTACTAGTGTTATTATTTTTAAATTTAATATTTATTGTAATTAATGGGGTTATTATTTCATATTTCCATAAATTAGTTGTACATTTCAGACATCTTCGCTTTCATAAAAACCTAGCTATAGGTTAATTTAGTGAAATCATTAGATTTGCATTCACAGTGTTGCTATTATGACATATCTTCAATTAAAATATGGGCCGTTATATACGTAAATATGCCAGTGGTCATAGAATAATTTTACCTTCCAGATGAATCTCTTTTACTGGGATTCTGCTTTGGCTGTCATCAGTTATTAAATTATTCAACTAAATTGTTAACATAAAATGTTAAATACAATATCTGATCTAGTATTTTACACTAATGTCACTTTAAAAATCTATAAATATTGTAATAAGTGTTATATCAAAAGTAATTTATACATTCTATAAAAGTTTATCTGGGCTGGCTTCTTACCCCAGGTCGAGGCCATCTTACCCCTCTTTTAATATTTTACATTTTGTGCTATAACAACTAAATTAGCAAATGTTTCTA
>NW_015609630.1:0-652 GCF_001515605.1 Sinocyclocheilus anshuiensis | reverse complement strand
GCTTTGATCAAAGCAATAAATAATATTTTGAAGTATGTTAAAATAGAAAACCAAGTGCAATTATTAACCATTTTATTATATAACTATTTTCAAAAATAGTGGAGTGTTCCTTTAACTCTCACAGCTCAACATTCTGACCCAAATACTGTACATTTGCCAAAGTGCTCAGGAAGACAAGTCAAGGTGAGCTGGAACAGGAGGAAATGTGCATCACAGCCAAGTTTAAACAGAAATATTAGTTGCAAGCCTGACTTTTTTATCATAACCTGCTAAAACTTAACTTTGTGTCATGTTTATGAAAAACTATTCTGAATTTTGATGAAGAGCTATGACGCATACTCATCAAAAGGCAAAAGCTATTTTTTATGATTCATTAAATCAACCACCTGAAGCAATCTGGCTTTATGCCCAATGCTGACAGCAGAACTCCGCATCTCTCCAGTTCATAGATCACCCTTCCAAAAGATTTAAACATCCAAAATGTTGGAATTAATCTTTACACCAAATATTGAAATCAATCTTTTTTTTTTTCAACATGTTTTGTATTTTGTATTTTTGTATTTCTGCACTAATTGATCGTAGGCCTCATTGATCTTAGCTTATGCACCTCATTTTTTGAGTGAATTTGGTCAATATTAAATAAAACGTGAAA
>NW_015609629.1:0-652 GCF_001515605.1 Sinocyclocheilus anshuiensis | reverse complement strand
TATATATATATATATATTATATTATAGGCTATATTTTTTCTTCTGACTTAGAGGCTTAATCACAAAGGTCAACTAAACAATACAATATAACAAGATAAAGTTCTAAAGTGACTGTTTTAAATGTACTTTTACTAACTTTTGGCATTTTTCAGTTCCCAGAGAGATCATTATGTTCAGTTATAGATACCGTACAATGATGAGGTTTCAGCAAATTGCATCACTGAAAGTAGAGGAATTACATCAGACTATAACTGGTCACAAAGTCAATCAGGAGAATAAATGATTCTGCAGAAGTCATGACTAATTGACATTGAAAATAAAAGAAAATTGAGAAAATCATGAGGCATTTTTACGAGTGAGGCGAGATAGGAGAGCGAGTTATTTTTCTACAAAGACTTGAGAGCCTGTCATTTTGGGCATTTTAATCAGATTTTAGTGGCTTTTTTTTATCAGGACTGGCTCACATCCAAAAGCAGGGCCAAATTTGATCAATCTTTCTCCAAAAGGCAAATGGTCAAGATATTGGTCAGCCCTTTAAAAGACAATCTGTTCTGTGTCACTGAATGCCTCATTACACAGTAAAATGTGGTCTAAATTTGAAGCACATAATTTACCCTTTTGTAGACAGAATTACTGATAAGTATCCCTAAAA
>NW_015609628.1:0-646 GCF_001515605.1 Sinocyclocheilus anshuiensis | reverse complement strand
AATAATGTTCTTTTTAGCAGCATCATATGACCCCTTTAAAGTAGGGGAGACGGGACGGTTGCACCGAGGGGCAGTTGCAACATGGCTAATTTCATCAATCAGGAATGAGCTACAGTGATGATATTCATACTGCACAACATGCTCAATTACCCCCTCATCCTTCCTGGAAGAAATCAGCCACATGTGACCATTCCTTCTTAAAAAAATATATTTTCATGGTAAAAAAAAGTTTTCTTTTTTTAATGATCAGATTTTTTTTATCATACTGTCTAAATTTTTGTGTGAAACATTGTAAAGTTATATCATTTTAATCTGTTTTTTCTTAGATTTTAATAAGCATAGTTAGCATGTGTCAAAGATAATGTATCAAGCTAATTTACCAAGTTTTTTACGGCTGTCAGTGTGGACAGTTGCAACACCCAACATGCTGTCCCTTACCACAACACTGATGTAAAAGCTTGCCATAACATTACATAATTATAATTTTATAGAGTAATAAAGAACCCCTTTCAGTAGTCAGGTATCTCTCCTTTTTTATTTAGGTAAATAGGTTAAAAATCAGTCTAAGGTGGACTAATTTCCTTCACTCTCACCTTCTCTTTGTCATACACACACACACACACACACACACACACACACACACACA
>NW_015609627.1:0-650 GCF_001515605.1 Sinocyclocheilus anshuiensis | reverse complement strand
GGTAAGGAGACTGGGGAAAGTAGCACAAGGCCAGACATGCTGCCTTCTGTTGTGGAGGACCACAGCTTGCGGAGAGCTGAGGAGTCTGACCCTGCTGAAGCAAACCTGCTCCTGAAGGACATGAGGAAGAGAGAGAGAACCCAGCTGCTCGTGAGCTTTGCGTCTCAGCATTTCACTGCTTTTCCTGTCTCTGGGCTAAAGGTGCACTCAGTAAGTTGTTGTTTACATTTTGCAGGCTCTTCATCTCGGCGCACTTTTATGTTTGCGCTTTATAAAACACCTTGAGCTCTGTAAGACCTCTATATAATGTAAACATGATTATTAATATTTATTTTAACATCAACACCAAAACTACTACAAACATATAATAATAAAACATTATTGCTGTTGTTGGAATTATTACTATTATTATTATTATTATTATTATTATTATTTACTGTCATCATTATTTACATGAAATATTATTATTAATATTTTTATATTCTTATTATTTTAGTAGTAGTAGTTTTTTGTTGTTGTTTAATATTAATAGCATTATTAATAATGACAATAATCATGATTACTTTATTTAGGTTTTCCAGAGCATAGGTTCCATAGATTGTGCTTTACAAATCATATTAAATTATTATTATTATTATTATTATTATTAT
>NW_015609626.1:0-652 GCF_001515605.1 Sinocyclocheilus anshuiensis | reverse complement strand
GGAACAGACCAACATAAACATGTAAAATGGACAATGAAAGGAATGAATAAACAAGCACGGAGCTGTTTCCTGAATAAATTTCATATGAAGGAAACAAAAGGACCTTTGTTCTAAAATCAGGAGTTACAGTTTCAGTTTGGTAACTTATCATGGATTTTTTAAAAGTCATATTACATATTAAATATATATCTTTTTTTATTATTAATCACACTAAATTAACATTGTAAATTTGTAGCCCATTATTTATTTATTTATAAATTGTTGATGATGGATGCTGAAATTAAGATGGATGGATGGAAAAAATACGCAAGTAGAGGACAATTGGATGATCTCTGACTGAAACAGAATACTTGTTCTTGTTTTGAGTATCTACAGTAAACCTGACAACGTGATGCATTAAGATTTTCTGATTTTTAATGAGTGGCCCGATCTGTTTGGAAGTTGGCTTGTCATCAGAGAAGTTGGATCTCGAGTCACCTTCTGCTCAGTCTTTGCGGTTGTCTTAGAAACACGGATAAGGCCGCGGTCACATCCCTGGTGTGGGTCACTGTTCTGTCTCAGCCGTCGGGCTGCGGGCCAAAGGCTCAGGGGTCGATCTCCGGAACTGCACTCTTCCATCTGGCTTTCATTGAACTTGAGAACAAGAGCATGA
>NW_015609625.1:0-652 GCF_001515605.1 Sinocyclocheilus anshuiensis | reverse complement strand
TATCCACGTCCTTGATTTCCGTTAGAGTTAGCCACAAATGGCGCTCGAGCACCACGAGGCTGGCCATCGATCTCCCAATCGCCTGGGTGGTGGTCTTGGTGGAGCGCAGAGCCAGGTCAGTCGCACTCCTCAAATCCCTAAGAGTCGCGGGGTCCAGGCCAGACTCCTCCGTGGAGGCGAGGATCTTGGGCTGAAAAACCTGGAGGACCGCCATAGAATGAAGCGCTGAAGCCGCCTGTCCAGCCGACGAATAGGCGCGTCCAGCAAGTCCAGCAAGTGCTGAAGTGGTCCTACACGGCTTGGATGGATGAGCGACCTTTGCCTTCCATCCGATGGCCGTGGGCGGGCAAAGATGCGGGGTCACTGGCTCGTCCAGGGGAGGCAGCTTCTCGTATCCCTTTTCTTCAGCGCTGTCAATAGAGGTGAGGGCGTGTGAAGCGGAAGAACAGAGGCGGACGGAGTAGGGAGCGCGCCATGACTTGGTGAGCTCATCGTGGACCTCTGGGAGACATGGAGAGGGACGCTGACGAGGGGCCTGATGACGCCCCGGCAGGAACCACTCGTCCAGACGGCTACGTGAGGGCTCCTATGGTGGAGACCACTCCAAACCCAGCTCCTCGACTGCCTTCGAGAGGATATGGAGAAGTTTGGC
>NW_015609624.1:0-652 GCF_001515605.1 Sinocyclocheilus anshuiensis | reverse complement strand
GTCCAGGTTGCCTGGTTCTGGTCTGGATTTCCAACATCAGCCATGACTATATGAAATGTTTCAAATTTGGTTGTTGCATTTGTTTGTACAAATTAACATTACATAGATCCCATCTATGTACATTTTCCAACATATTTAGCATTTTGGTCACAGGCTTCTCAATACGGCTTTCTTGATTTATAACCTTAACAGGTACTGTAAACCATTCTGGTCTACATTTACTAGCTAAATATTAGAAGTGATGATACAACTTATTGTACTCTTTCTTTTTGATCCAATACCAATTAATATGAAAGCCAACATCGCTGATACACAAATAATGCTATGAAATACAGTATTTGATATTTGAAATATTGAAAAATATGTGTGTGTGTGTTTAACTGAAAAGTCATGCAGTTTTATGCCAATTAATAAAATATAAATAATAAAATATAAATACAAATAAATTAAAATAGAAAATATTATACATTTGTTTTCCTTTTCATAGTTTTAAAGTGCAAGAATTATCCTGCTAAATATGTATATTTATGTCTGTGCTAAGTATATGTGTGTGTGTGCGTGTGTATAAAATTCTCTATATATATAAACTAAAAATGCATGCAGTTATACATATATATACACACACACACACATATATATATATATATATATA
>NW_015609623.1:0-652 GCF_001515605.1 Sinocyclocheilus anshuiensis | reverse complement strand
TTTATTTTTATTTTTTTAAGAAAATGCATGTCTATATATATATATGTAAAACAGTATATGTTACTGGTCACCATTGAATTTTTTATTTATCTTTTTCACCGTTTTTAATGATCTTTTAACATTTTTGCAGTTTGCTAAAATAGCCATGAGTCAAATAAAAAAAATATAATAAAAAGTACAAATATTCCTTGTAGTATTTCAATTAAAAAGAAAATGTTTCATGAAAATAGCATGTATAATAATTATAAAATAATAGTTATAACAAACATGAATACTAGACCATAAATCATTTCTAATGCATATTACAGGTTTTACAGTCATTGATGTTAATACCAGTAACATGATGTAAATATCATAGCTACACACATTAAGGTACATCAGCTCTCAAAGTACATCTGTTAGCATCATGTGCCATTTGGATCAGACGATCTCTTTCAGACAGGAGACACAGACCCCCATCTGCCTCTTTCCCCTCCCCAAGAAAGATAGCTCCTCTCTGGGTCATGGGTGGGCCTCTTCCCTCCCCTGTGAAGTATCATAGCCGCTGATTTGTGTGTTCATATTTAATGTGTGTTTGTGAGTGATTACGACTGATATCAGGTCACACAGGCTCAGATTAACACCAATAACTGTAATGGTGACCAGCTGTTTA
>NW_015609622.1:0-651 GCF_001515605.1 Sinocyclocheilus anshuiensis | reverse complement strand
CACACACACACACACACACACACACACTTGTTACTTAGTTACTTTTTATTGAAAGCATTACCTAACTTTAGCGTTACTTTTTTTCACCTGGGCTAGGCTTGCTTATTTATTTTTTAATAACAAAAAATCCAAAAGTCATATTTTTGGCAATTGTGAGGGTCTTTCCACACCAAAAGTGAAATGAATAATCCTCAGGCTGAAATAAATATTTCTGCATTTACTCCTGTAAGATGTATAAATCTAAATTTTACATTTGAGATTTTAAAGGTTTAAATCTAAAGGTAAAGGTTTCAGAATTTCAATAAATTGACCCTCATGACTGGTTTTGTGGTCCAGGGTCACATATATGCATGTACAAATACACACAGTTATCACTCAGTACTTAATCCATAAATACACTGTAACAAATAATAACCAAATCTCCCTTTTACAGTCATAAGGGTTTGAACAAAATGAGGAGGAGTAAATGTTGACAGAATGATCAAGATTGGGTGAAATAACACTTTTCTCAGGCTTTAGGTGTATTACTCCACAGCAGAAGTGATCTCACCCGTCTGACGAGTCTGTGTGTTTGCTCCGCTGAAGCAGCTGGCTTTGGTGGAAACCGGCACGAAGGTGGGATCCAGGTCCAGGATGAGCTGGTTGAGCTGA
>NW_015609621.1:0-652 GCF_001515605.1 Sinocyclocheilus anshuiensis | reverse complement strand
ATAGTAAATTAAAAAAGTAAGATGTGACGAGTCTATTTTAAAGCTGAAGCTATGCTGAGGCTGTCATTTCTCACTCATTCAGACACAATAGTGTGTCTTCTCTCATAACCAGACACTAATGAAACGCAGATGAATGTGGTGCATCTAGGGACCAGGCGTTTACTAGTTTTGCATAGGTCACTGTTGTGTGTGTGGGCTTCCCTGTGATTACAGAGTGGCAGGCAAATGTGTTTGTCTTTCTCTGGTTTTGGGATAGAAAAGGCTGGTAAGAGAAGAATGAGGAGGAGTAGGAGTGTGTATAAAAGTGAAGAAAAACAGCCACAATACTGGAGTGTTGTTTTTGCATTGTTATGCAGTTGCTAAGGTGTTCTGAGTGGTTGGTTGTTAGTATGTTGCTAGGTAGCTGCTCACAGGACCCAATCAAATTTGAGGTATTATTTAAGTGAGTATGGGACAAGTTATACAAAAGTTAATTTCTACTGTACAAGTATTACTGATGTCAGACTTAGCAAACACCACTAATAAACAAAATACCTGTGCTCTGTTTGATACATTTTGAGCTACAGTGAGGAACAAGAGGAATCAAAGTAGTGGTGCAAAATCTGAGGAGTGACGTCTCTATAATCGAGTACAAAATGCTGTCAGCGAAGAG
>NW_015609620.1:0-652 GCF_001515605.1 Sinocyclocheilus anshuiensis | reverse complement strand
GCTGACTGGTGTTGCACTAGTCACGTCAACTCTGTAAAATTTTGTGAATGTACAAGGCGTAGACCATGATGCTGCTGCACAAATATCCTCCACCTGAACTCCTTTTAGTGCAGCCCATGAAGTAGCTACACTTCTGGTTGAGTGGGTCAGTATTCCAATAGGAACTGGCAACCCTCTTACTGCATAAGCATGGGAGATAACATCAACTAACCAATGTGACAAACGTTGCTTTGGAAGTGGCAAGCCTAGCCTGGTTTCTCTATAGAAAACAAAAAGCTGAGAATGAGACTTTCTCAAAGGCTGAGTAAAATTCACATAAGTGCGTAATGCCCTTACTGGACATAGGGTGAGCAAACCTTCCTGTCCTGTCTGTGAAGGAGGTTGAACTGAACCATCTCCAGTATTTAATTCTTAAACTGAGGATTAATCACGTTTGGCAAAAAGGCAGGGTTTGGCCAAAGGTGACACTCCTGTGCCATCTGGTTTCCAGCGCAGACAGTCATCACTAACGGATAGAGCACACAATTCCCCTACCCTCTTGGACAAGAGGAAAGCTGTCTTCAGGGACAAAGCTTTAAATTCTGCATCTGCCATTGGTTCATAAGGGGGCTTAGTGAGAGAGTCTAATACAAGGGGCAAGTACCAATTTGCA
>NW_015609619.1:0-652 GCF_001515605.1 Sinocyclocheilus anshuiensis | reverse complement strand
AATCTCAATTTCACAAAATTGACCCTTATGACTGGTTTTGTGCTCATATTGATCTGAATGTGGCTGGAGCATAAGGATTGGGTTTAAAACCCTCTTCTGTCACGCTGTGTAATGAAGGAGTGTTTGTGGTTTGTGCTGGTTTAGTGTGCGAGTCAAACATGCCGTTAGTCATCAGTGGACACTAACCCTCTTCATCTGACGCTCCATTAGCTCCTCAATCCGGCTGATATGACTGTTGTCTGCAGCTAATGCTCCGGCTTTTACCCGCTGGAGTGCGATCTGCTGACGGCGCTGAAGTGCTCGGGGGAAACCGGGCCGAGCTGATTAAATACAGTGTGTGTGGGGTGTTTAGGGCAGCTTTGGGCTCAGATTCCAGCTGTGCACTGCGCTTTAAGCAACATTCCCTTTCTAGTCTGCACCGAAATGCTCACGCATTTGAGTTTGAGTATGTAAACTGACTGCTAAGTCAAGCATCACTAATGTTTAGTAAGGAAGCACCTTTTGGGTCATTTCTCAGGTTGAGTTCTTCCTCATGAGGTTTGGTTTAGTTATTTCCGATTTTAAAGAATCATTCCAATGTAATGTTTTTTTTATTTTATTGTTTTTAGCAAATGTGACCCTGGAGCACAAAACCAGTCATAAGGGTCAATTT
>NW_015609618.1:0-652 GCF_001515605.1 Sinocyclocheilus anshuiensis | reverse complement strand
GCCTCTGAAGAACTGGGCCAACTGAACTGTTGGACAATAAAATACTTTTGGGGGGACCACAGACAGTTGTCATACGATTCTCATTCACTGTATTGCATTAACAGAAGTCAGTTAATAAAAAAATAATACAAATATTATTTCATGACAGTGGGGGTGGAAACCTTTACTATGTAGCCATGCAGACTTACTATTCATTAAATTTAATGCTGTGTGGGACAGAAGTGCTGGTCTAGGAAAGACAGTCTCACTGGGATGCAGCCTTCTTTAAGAAGCACCCATAGATGATATGTCCTCTGATGCATTATAAAACTGAGAACTGTTACTTACATGCTACATATTATGTTTTTAGGAAAAAATTAATAAACTCTTTGATGAATATTTGCGTCAAAACGAGGAGGCTTCAAAGAGACAATGCGAGGATCTCCTGTCAGTCCTCTCTGGACCAATGACAGAAAAACTCAAGCAGGGCTTTTATGCCAAACCTGGCGGCTATGATCTCTTCTGCAAGGATCTGGAGGACATTGTGAAGAATTACAACAGTCAGGCTAATAAAGAAGTCAAGGTCTTGCCTATATTACTCAACATTATAGTAATATGATCACTTTCATCATCATAGGCATAACTGTCCATTTTTCTCTATGTGTGTTTATAT
>NW_015609617.1:0-652 GCF_001515605.1 Sinocyclocheilus anshuiensis | reverse complement strand
AAAAAAAAAAACATGACAAAGATACACATAATATTTATATTACATTCAGTTACATTCATTCATATATTATTCAGTTCTCTGTTAATATTGGTAGGAACATACTTATATAAATATATAAAAATAGATATGGTAAGTTATGTAAGTTATAAATAAATTATGTATTTTGTTTACTTGTATATTAATGTTTATTAGCTATGGGATTCATAAAGAGTTTAACGACTCTAGTTCCTTGAAGATTCAATTAATGATTCCGAAGTAATAGACAATGATTGGAAAACAATTCTTATTTCTTCAGAAAACTCGTTCATCAAATGATCGCTTCAGATTTCAGATTTTTGCAAAAAACAGATTGGGGCTTAATTATAAAAACAATCACACATTTGCATTTGAAAGTTGTTAATTGATTTTTGTGCAATGTTTATGGTGGCTTTGATATGTGTATGGCATATTTTATTGTAGTATTCCTTCTGCAGCAGCATACATGGCATTCCAGGTTATTTAAATGCCACTGCATATGTTTCTGCGTAAGAATCCCAACACATATTCATCGTATTTTGTAAGATAATCCAATGTCTACAGATATGCATTCTGAAAATTAACCTTAATCAAAACTACATGCAGCCTCTAACCTTTGACCCCAGTCTGAAAACAT
>NW_015609616.1:0-652 GCF_001515605.1 Sinocyclocheilus anshuiensis | reverse complement strand
ATGTGGTACTTCATAACAGGAATGAAGTAGCAAATGGACTATTAGAGCTTCATTTTGTCTAAAAATATCACAGTCAAAAGCTTATGTTTTGAATTATAGTGTTAAATGATCTTTGAGAACACAAACTATTCTTTGTTGTGCATCAGAATTAGTTAAAAGGTTTTTTTCTTAAATTAAATTATTTCCAATCATTTCCATAATATGTTCAGGTTTTTCATGAGTGTTAGATACATATTCATTTTTCTGATTAGGCCTGTTTAATTGCCATTGTGAGCATGCATGAATAAAACAAATCCAGCCTTATCCACACTACCGCTAATGATTCTGCCCTCGAAAGAAGTCACAAGCTCATGATGACATTCAGGCTTGAGCAGAAACATGTGAGGAACGGCTATATGGTTGAGAGGCTTTGCCAGAGTTATCTTAGAATGAGTATCACCTTGATGTGATCTATTCCCTGACTGCATACCTCCCACAATAATGCTTTCATTTAATTTTCATTTATTTCCACTCTTAGGGCCCTATTTTAACGATCTAAGTGCAAGGTCTAAAGCGCACGGCACAGGTGCACTTAGGGTGTGTCCAAATCCACCTTTGCTAGTTTAACGACGGGAAAACGGTCGGCGCGCCCGGCGCATGGTCTAAAAGGGTT
>NW_015609615.1:0-652 GCF_001515605.1 Sinocyclocheilus anshuiensis | reverse complement strand
TTCGCCTGCAGTAGCCTACGTAAAATCTACCATGCGCTTTTGCGCACTTGTGTCTCTTTGTTTGTGGCTTTGGCTGTGGACCTTGCTGGTGTAAAACTCTTGTAAGATGCTAAATTACTGTTCCTTTACTTTAGACACTCATATTGTTATACATTGCACTCATAAAACTTTGTGTGTAGGATGTCACGCACTGGCAATATTCTAGTTTATTGGGTCTTCTTAAAAGGCTTTCTGACAGCAACTACATAAATGAGCAGAGCTTGAACTCATCGCCTCTTTTATGAGATGAATGATTATCTCTAGCTGTTTATTTATATGTATATAGCCTCAACTGCTCACTAACGGGCCAGTTGAGTTGCAACAGTAGTTTATGAAGTATTCACACTGTAAGATGGTATTTTCATAAATAGTTTGCAGTGCATATTTTAAATGCCATTAATTAATTGCATAATGATAGTGAGCATGAACTTAGCTTTTGGCGGAAATTAAGCTGTTGCGTGCAAAAAAAATTAAAAATAAAATAAATACAAATAAAATAATAATAACAATTTAACAAAAAAGGCACTTTGGCTTTTTACACCAGTTTATATGTTGGAACATCACTCTGTGTTTTTGCATTGCATAATTTACTTTAGCCTCTCCAAACAATGAT
>NW_015609614.1:0-652 GCF_001515605.1 Sinocyclocheilus anshuiensis | reverse complement strand
TAGCCGGCTACAGGCCAGGGCTGAACAGTGCCAGAGTACATCTACGAAAAACACACACACAGGGAGGAAATGAGAGTCACGTGTTCTGCTTGACGACATGCTTTCCATTTAAAAAAAATAGCCGTCTGTAACGCCCAACATGACCTGATGTACACTACAAGTGTCTACATGCGGGTTTATAAGGAAGGTCAGATGGAATCATATTATTTTCAAAGACAATCTATTCCACAGGTCAGAACAATGAGAGAAGAGTTCAGTGATGGATAAGACAGCTCTATCTGACACGCTGATGACAGCTCGAAGAACTGACCAAAAAGAAACAGACAAGGCCCTGTCCTGATGGGGCAGAGGTAAAGCCTTTTCACTTGCGAGTAATTTGATTCAAATCAATTCAACTCAAACTTTCAATTCAAAGTAGGTTAGCACTGAAGGTTGCATTCAAATAAGTCTTTGTCCTGATTCGTGAAACAGCGAGAGGGACATGATCAGAAGACCCTTGAGAACGTTTTGGACTATAACTAACCAGCACATCAGATATTTCAGGTGAAAGGACCTTAGTCAGGGTGAATGCTGTATTTAATTAATAAACTGAATTTGAAAACAAGGCTGTGAAAAATATATACCGGTATACAAAAGGTCCAAAGTCATGTAT
>NW_015609613.1:0-652 GCF_001515605.1 Sinocyclocheilus anshuiensis | reverse complement strand
AGTTGCTGTTTTGACACTTGATGGCATGTTTTTATTAAACTAACCTGCTAATAACTGACAGTTTGACTGAAGAGTACCGTGGTACTGCCGTCTGATACCGTAGTATTTTAAGGTGTTTGTGTGGTTCATCAGGCGCGTGTCTCTCATTATGGCTGTGGTTCACGTGCTTTCATGCTCTTGTGGGAATGAGCTGAACACGCTTCTGAATACGAAACAAATGCGTCTTTTGTGTTTGTCGGTGATCTGAGTTAACCTGATTTAGTGAAGGCCATTAATTAGTAGCTGCTTCAGTTCTGTAGAAATGGGTTTCTGAGCGGCTTTGACTGTTTTTCAGATGTTAAAAAAAACATAAGCATGATCAAGCAAAATGTTGTGAGGTTTTGCTTAAAATGGGAAAAAATGCTATTTTCAAAACAATATTTTTAAAACTGGCAAAAAGCAGTGGAGTGACAATAAATGTAGTTTCACGGATTCTCTTAAAACAAGCAGTATTATCTCAGACATTTTTCTACTTAAGTAAGTAACTCATTTTAAGCGTATTTAAACCTTGTTTGTTTAAATCTCGAATGCAGCTTAAGTTGCTTTGAGCAAAAGTGTCTGCCAAATGCATATATGTGACCCTGGAGCACAAAACCAGTCTTAAGTGTCAATT
>NW_015609612.1:0-651 GCF_001515605.1 Sinocyclocheilus anshuiensis | reverse complement strand
TATAATGACCCTCAAATGCCCCATAAGGGTGAGAAACCCCAGAGCAGCATGGCCCGCAAGCGCACCAGTAAATTTACTCTGGCAGACACCTCTCGGATCCTGCTGTAAACACTCTCACCGCGTCCCTGTGCCTTCATTGGCCGCTGTTACTATCCGAAGGCAAAGCCCAGAAGTTTTCTGCTCTAAGTTTGGCAGTTCTGGTGAAATTTTGATCATACCATTGCAACTTTACCTGAGAAAATGACAATGACTCATCCCCAATTAACAATCCTTCAACTTTTAGAAAGCTAATTTCTAAATAAATATAAACAACACCAGTCAGCTGAACGAGCAATGTGAGATGGCTATTAAAAATGGACAAAAAAAATAAAAATAATACATTCCCCACATGGTTGCAATCAACCATCAAAATCTGAGGAAGGTCCGTTTTCCATTACTGAAACGCAGCAAGGCCACGGGCGGAGAGCGGAGAGGAGGTTTGGCTGGGAATGGGACGCCATGGCAGGCTGACATCCTCTCAGTGCTCTACGCTCATTTGGACCTAACCGGTCCCTCTGTGGTAGCTACTACTGTGTGAGTTGAAACTGGAGTCAGGGAAAGGGAGAGGGAGAGAAAGAAAGAAAGAAAGAAAGAAAGAAAGAAAGAAAGAAA
>NW_015609611.1:0-652 GCF_001515605.1 Sinocyclocheilus anshuiensis | reverse complement strand
CTTCTCACTGAAAAGATTTGAATGGTAATCTCTGGAGTCTGCATCCGAAGTGAAGCTCCTTTTTTCCTTGCAGACATCCTTCACTCCCCAGCTTATGACACCAACCTATCAAAGATTTTACAGATATTTAAAAAGTTCCTATTTCTCAGCTTCTCTCAAATGAGTCTTTCATTTCACTCTGTAATATGTAACACATTGTACATGAGATTTTACAGCCACATCATCGATACTGTTTTCATAAGGAAATCTCACCTGAATCACTCGACCTTTTTTATTCACATAAGTGGCCCCACCTGATTCTCCTGTTACAAAATAACATGCAACACAAGAAACTATATAAGAATTGTAGAAATTAATTTTAGATCTCTAATGATTAAAATGTTATCAATAAAATGTATGACCTAAACAGTAGATTAGAACCAAATACAAGCTGCCATCTCGATGGCAAAAATCAAACATACCTTTGCAGGCAACATCATCTGTTTTTGGTTCATTACCACCACTGCACAGAAAATTGTCTGTAACTGCTTCCCTGGCATTTTTCACATTGATTCCTTCTGCTTGTTTTGCATCTTCAACACAAGCATCCCGCTAAAGAAAAAGTACACCAAGAAGTGTTCTTAGCTTGGTGATGACTGAAATATGTTTTTTT
>NW_015609610.1:0-652 GCF_001515605.1 Sinocyclocheilus anshuiensis | reverse complement strand
GGCGATGGTGACCGCGCTCAAGAAGCTCCACGCCGGGAAGGTGCGCGAGGACGGGAGGGTGGAGATCCCGAACCTGGACGGACACGCCGCGTCCATGAACGAGGTGGAGGAGGAGACGTCGGAGATCATCAGCTTCGCCGAGACAGGTGTGTATGCGGCGGGTCTGCGTGTGTCCGAGCGCGCTGCGCGGTTACGCACAGGTACGCTTCTGATTTGCGACGCTTTATAAGGGTGGGTTTAAGCACAAACCTTAAAGTTTTGACTACAAGCAAACTATTTAACTTTTCCACTCTTCAAGACAAAATATACAGTTCATTTAAAAGGCTTAATGAATATAGCGGGGCATGTTGTCACAATGTGAATCTGCTATAATAGGCCAACAGTAAAACTACCGCGAAGAACGAAACAATGAATAAAAGAGCGCAAAGCATATATAAACATTAAACTATCCCTAAACTAAAACGTAATTAATAAACTTATTACAATTACAACATGTGTGACAACTTGCCCCGGCCTAGCACCTAAGAAAAATACTCTAAGAACACAGCTTCATCTTTTTAGTTAAAAAATATAAACATCATTTTTTATATAGTGACTCTTCTATTAATGTATGTCGGTGTTCTTTTATTGTATATATATATATATATATGTG
>NW_015609609.1:0-652 GCF_001515605.1 Sinocyclocheilus anshuiensis | reverse complement strand
GCCCTCCTTTCTCAAAACCTTCAGACAGTACTCTTTCACTCGTTCGTAATTCACTAGCTCCATCTGCAACAGACATGCTACATACAAACAGAGACAAAACAAATTGCACCAATGCAAAATTGACGATTTGAGTTTGTGATATCATGTTTTTGACATGACTTAATCATGTTTTTACAGTTTAATAATCAAATGTAGGTATATGACCTGTAATCTAGACAAACCATGACGTCATTCTGCATGCAGAATTGAAGACATTCACTCACAGATTACTTTCTTTCAAGGCATATTCAGGATTGGAAGGACAAATCTAGCAGTTTGCCACTGGAACCCAGCGCTAATTTGAATATTATGGTCTGCATTCAGTCTTAACAGGTGGAATACATAGAAAACAGACCTAAGTGCATTGAAAATCCTCTAGTCAAAGTGGTGAAACATGATGTGCGTTCCCACCTGCCAGGCTGTTGTAGCACTCTAGCTCCGCGTTCTCCACCGCGCCTTTCTGCTCGTCCGTCAAGCTGGACTTGCTGATGCTGGTCAGGACGGCAGACGGGGACTTGCTGGTGTCCGGATCCCCCAGCACGCGACATAGACCCTTCATTTCCAGCAGCGCGCGGTGGTACTTGCCGATGGCCTCGCGGTATTTTTTATCCTT
>NW_015609608.1:0-652 GCF_001515605.1 Sinocyclocheilus anshuiensis | reverse complement strand
AATGAGGATAATTAAGGGAACACAGGTGAATGGAATGACAATCAAACATGAGGGAGAAACTGGGTCACGGAGAGCAAAACAGACACACAGACAGTCCAGGGGTGTGGCAGCTCTAGCCTTAATGTACATCTATTTTGACATATTTTTGCCCTATCCATTGTTATGGTTACCACTTTAATTGCAGTGATAGTGACTTCCTCATATAAATGCTGCATTGATATGTGGATGTCACTCCTGAAATTTTGCAGCATGTAAGCAGTCACTGGTCCTCTAGGAATAATGAAAAAAAAACTTTCATATTCGGAATGGATTATAGCCTAAAAAGCATGCAAAGAGCGCTCACTCCCCTTATACTCACTAAAAAGCGTCACTCATTTCAGTTTATCGTGATCTCACAAAGTTGCATTGTAGTCAGTGAAGTTCACTGTACAATGAATCTCTTATTTAGCTATCATTTTACACTTTCTTTGTTATAATGAGAGACTTCCAAGCGTGCAACTTAAACGTTTGGCCATTACATTCAAGAAATCAACAGAAAATGTAGGTGTTTAGCTACATTGATCAATGCTACAAAAACACGTTGAAAATAGAAACCTTTGAAGCACTGCAGAGTTCAAACACAAATACACACTGGAGCGTTTGGAAAATATGT
>NW_015609607.1:0-652 GCF_001515605.1 Sinocyclocheilus anshuiensis | reverse complement strand
GGTTACATACGTAACCTGAGACGTTTTCATTTAATAATTTCCATCAGCAAGGATGTGTAATTTTCAATTTATGACAACACAGCTGGAGATTTATGTAATTGCACTTTTTTGTCAACTTGCCCCTGTTTTATTTACTTTCCAAAAATCCAAAACATTCCATTTTATTCACAAAATACGTTTAATTCCACAAATGACTCGTTATTTTCACCTGCAGTGTCTGGCGGGAAGGTGTAGTGTTTCATCTTATGGCCACATGAGGGCGCCACATCACTTTTGATCCTTGATTAAATATTCTCACGAGGATATACTTTAAATGAGAAAGATGTCATGAACACATGAAAATAAAAGCTGTTTTTATGAAAACTATTACTTTGAAGCTGAATAATAAACAGTATGCTCAAAACATAATGTGAGTGCATTCTAATCTTTAAAACATCAAGTTCACTTAAGTAAAAATCAATGTTTGCAGTCATGCTTAATATTGCACAACATATTTTACAGTCGTGAAAGTAATGTGACAATGCAAAAGAAAAAAGCATTGACCTTTGGATTGTCGGACGAATCTTTTTTGCGACCTGTGAACTGAGCAGACAGATTTAAAGAGGATCAGAGCTGATTTCAGCATGACGGCCAGACACTGAATATGTTATAT
>NW_015609606.1:0-652 GCF_001515605.1 Sinocyclocheilus anshuiensis | reverse complement strand
AGAAACAGTGTTTTGGTTGACATTGAGTCTAATCACTCAGATAGAGAGATTGGTGCAAGTTAAAAATGTGTTGGTGTTTACTGTCTTTTACTGTGGTGGCAAGCACACATTTCCCAGGACTGAAATCATAGCCCTGTAGGAAAGATTCAGAAATGAAGAGAAAACAAAGCAAAACTATAATTACCAGATGGCTTCTAGTGCTAATGTGGACAAAAAAATTAACTGAATGTTTATAAGATTCATAACAATTCTAACTAAATTAGTTTCCTTTAAGCTCTTCACACTGATCTCTAAACAAATATGTTCTTAGTACTTTCGGCTCAGATAACAAGAGGAAATTGGCTCATTTGTGCTAGCGGCTATTGAATGAGTTACATTTTAAGAAAGTGAGCAAGTGTGTGTGTGTGTTTGTGTGTCTCTGTCTGCTGGCGAACACATTCTTCATGAGAAATTAGAAACCTACAGTGCTTACTTTAACAGGTTAGTACTTGGTCTATAGATAAGTGCATGGGCCTGCCTTGCTCTGGGCCAAAGCTCAGCAGATCTACTGAATGAAACTCCTTGACAATATGAACAGTGTTTCTGTTGTTAAAGAGATAGTTCACCCCAAAATGAAAATGTTGTCATCATTTAAAATCTCAGTTCTGCTAGG
>NW_015609605.1:0-652 GCF_001515605.1 Sinocyclocheilus anshuiensis | reverse complement strand
TATTAGGCTGAAAAGCCTGAACACCATCAAGTGACCAAGGCAACCGCCAAAGCAACTTGATATGTGTTTGTCCAGAGATATTAAAGGGTTTGAAGTAGGCCTGCAAAAGCACAGGACGGCGCGAGACAAAAGAGAAGAAATAAAAGGGAAGTAGGAGAAACAAAAAGCAATGGACATAGCAAATGACATCATACATAATTAACACAACACTGAAAAGAATATAAAAATTAAATATAAATCCAAATTCTTAATTCAAGATGGAATTACTTGACAAGCAGAATTATGACAGATAACTTGTTTTCAGAGCGTGCATAATATTAGTATTTTAAACTGATTACGATAATGAGTACAGAAAAGAGTAAGTAATGTTGCAATGTGAAGCATACACACAAAAAATAGCATTAGTCTGTGTCAGAAAGCATCATTAAGATTTAATGCAGCTATTAGTTAATTGAGAGCTCTGTGAATTGTTTCATAAACAAGTATCTTCATCGAATCAATGAAAGATCTATTTCTAAACAGTGCTTATAATGATCCTCTATATGACTGATCTAGGCGCCCAATCCTTTTGACAGAAACTAAACCTGTGGTAATGAAGACAAAGCTCCCTCCTTTAACATTTGCCTCCAGCATAGCTGATGAACAGCTTATT
>NW_015609604.1:0-652 GCF_001515605.1 Sinocyclocheilus anshuiensis | reverse complement strand
TAGGGATGCAGACATGAACAAAGTGCAGACACAGATGGGAGAGAGGAAGCCAAGAAAGAGAAAGGTATCTCCACAAGAAAGACAGGGATACAACACAAATAAAAGAGCACTGTGGACACTGGAACAAAGGTACAATTGAAAAGCGGGTCCACCCTGAAGCTGCAGGCCATATGTTCAACTGAATTTGTAAAGTTAAAACCAAATATTACCCTGCTTTCGGTAACGAATGTGTACATAATACCCCAGTTTGCATATCTGTAAGCTTCTGAATCTGTGCATGTGGATACCTGTGTGTGAGAGTTGTGAGTGCACATGTTGTGCGTGGCATATGTTGTTTCTGCCTGGGTTACTATATTGCATTTTATACAACATGAATGGTGTGTGAGTAAACTTTTCATTTTTTGGGTGCTAAATACTTTTGGATGAGCAGATGCAGCATATAGTATACTACAATTAACAATTTGGGTCCATAAGATTTTATAATGTTTTTGAAAGAATCTCCTTTGCTCAGCAATGTGTAATATCTTTGTACAGAAACACAGTAAAAAACTGATATTGTGAAATATTATTACAATATAAAAATTTCCAGCAGCCATTACTCCACTCGTCAGTGTCACATGATCCTTCCGAAATCATTCTAATATGCTGATTT
>NW_015609603.1:0-652 GCF_001515605.1 Sinocyclocheilus anshuiensis | reverse complement strand
GATGATCACTTCCATTTGGAATTTGCCCCGTGAACCGTTTGGTACCGATACTCGTACCGTCACAACTCTATGCCAAAGTTTGGTTTCCTCAGCGCTAGTTCTTTGGTGTCAGTTTTGTGTCTCTACCCTAAAGCCTGTATGATTTCCTTCCACAGAACACATACATACATACATACATACATACATACATACCTATTTTTGCCCATACAATGGAAAAACAACCTTTTTGCATGAAAAAAAAAATCAAAATATCTTCTGTTCAACAGAAATTCAAATAGGTTTGGAATGACGAGAGTAAATTATGAAAATTTTATTTTCATGTGAACTACCCTTTTAAGGGAATTGGTGTACACTGACTCTGCAAATGATGGGAGAACAACAGTTTTATGTATACTTATAATCTCGCTCTCCGTAGTTTAGCTATTTGTGCAACAAACCACAAAATCTGCAATTCCATTACCTGCAGCAACAATATGCAACATTTGAGGTTGCAATTCCTAAACACTGCGTTTTTTATTCATTATCCTAATGTAAATGGGTATGCTTTTGAATTAGGTAAACAACTCCATTTCTAAGAGAATAAATGCATGACTTCAGATCACAATATCAAAATATTGAACAACAGTGGTCCTAACATTTCAAAACTGACATC
>NW_015609602.1:0-650 GCF_001515605.1 Sinocyclocheilus anshuiensis | reverse complement strand
TTATGTTTACTTGTTACCCAACAGCTACAGCAAAAATGTGATGGGAATGTAACTTCAGAAGACAGAATTCACAAAAATAATTCTACTTTATGGCAGTTTTGAACTAGATGTCTGAAAGCAACATACAAAAGCACTGCTGGAGAAAACAATAATTTGTGTAATTGAACTTCTGACTCAAAATTTCATAGCCTCTGTGACAACTAGCCCCAGTGCCCCCTGTAAAGATTCCATATTATTTATCTGTGGTGTAACTTCTTATTTTGCTTTCTTCATCTCTTTTGTGCCGTTCCAGGACCTGCTTCATTGACTCCTGTCCTGTCATGTCCAAACCAACTTCAAAGGACTGTGTTTAAGCCGCCAGCCTATGCAAAAGAATAAAAGTTGCATATGAAAACAGATGTACATCACTCATCGTCACCCACTGTTTAGGTACTTTTCCTGCACAGTCTCATCATTCTGTTTTCATCCTCTTCTCAACCCCCTTTCAAACTAATTCCTTCCCCTCCCCCTCTCCCTCTTTCTCTTTATTCAAAGCCATTGATCATGCATGCAGAAATTTAGCACGCCCATAGCTCCAGTCGGGAGCGCTGGGGCGCTGTCCTACATACTGCTTCTCCATACACACACACACACACACACACACACACACA
>NW_015609601.1:0-652 GCF_001515605.1 Sinocyclocheilus anshuiensis | reverse complement strand
TGACGACTTCAGTCAGGGCTGCAGCACGCTGGGACGCGGCAGCTGTATCAGTCAGGTCAGACCCCTCGTGACCTTTGAGTTCATTATAGGACACGGCCGACAGATGAGGATGCATAATATGCATTGAATATAATGACATAGTCTTTCTGATAAATAACTTAAGAAATGGGCTGATGTATCAGTGTGTCACTCATGACCTTTGAGATTATACATGATCCATTACAGCTCATAGAGCTTGGAGAAATGCATCAGCTCAAAGACTAATTAGTAATTAAACTAACATGCTTTGCTCAGTTTGCACATTTCCTGTATGAGTGCATTAATGCAGTTTTATCATAATTATGTATTTACCTGTGTTTTGATAGTATGAATGCTATATCTGAATGCCCTACCACATTTTCCAAACTGTGTAGTAAAAACTGTGTCCCAAAATGCAATGCACAAGACTTTCATTTCCATTTCCAGTGTGACAAATGAACCTGAAGTAATTGCAGCTTTTCTCTCTTTTTTTTTTTTTTGACCCATTATTTGATCAGACTGCCAGTTGTTGAAACATTTTTACCCAACAATCAATGATTACTACCCTGATGGCCAAAAGCTTGGACTTTTATGCTCACCAGGGCTGCATTTATTTGATCAAAAATACAGTAAA
>NW_015609600.1:0-651 GCF_001515605.1 Sinocyclocheilus anshuiensis | reverse complement strand
GAAAAATTGAAATCGCATCATATGACCCCTTTAATGTTCTTGAAATGTAAGATATATCCACCTTGTTCCTATATTCTCCATGATGCTTTGCGTGAATTATGGGTGTAACTTCTGTTAAGCTGTAAACAATCAGTGAAAGGCTCACTCTATGAACGCAAAAATACTTTATTTTTTTAAACTGGGTACAATGAGATTGCATTATTCTGCTCACCCTTCAACCATCGAACATTAAAATTACATTTAAAAGTGTAAAAGCATAAACAAGGTGCTTTCAACAGACCATGAATAACGTTAAAAGTGTGATTCTTTCCACAGCAATAATGGACGGGTGAAATATCACCGAATACATATCTGTATTATAATATGTAACATACGTTGCCTTAATCAAAAATGTTCATGAACTTCAGCATTGTGTGATACTATTTCAAAGTGATTTCTGTCATTTTGACAGATAATAAATTGTATTTACCTGTGTAAACAAACAAACCTGGAAAGAGATGTGAGGGAGGGAGATTCTTTGTGCATTCCAGTAAATTATTAATGGGATATATTAAAATACCAAGTGTTACGTTATTCTCATGACATCTGAAAATAAAAACTTGAAGGAAAATCGACAGCTCATTCAGTCAAACAGACGGATAAGCTTTATTT
>NW_015609599.1:0-652 GCF_001515605.1 Sinocyclocheilus anshuiensis | reverse complement strand
TTTCTGTGATGGCAAAGCTGAATTACAGTCTTCAGTGTCACATAATCCTTCAGAAATCATTCTATGCTGATTTGGTGCAAGAAACATTCTTTTTGTTATCAATGTTGAAAAAAGATGTTGCTTTATATTTTTGTGGAAACCTTGATACATATTTTTCAGGATTCTTTAATAAATAGAAATTTCAAAAGAACAGCATTTATTTTAAAAAAGTAATTTTTGTAAGATTATACATTTTTGCTGTCACTTTTGATCAATTAAATGCATCTTTTTACTGGCTCAAAACATTTGAACAGTAATGTATACAAATGTGATGATATTGTGTTCACTTGTTTACACAAAAGATATTACAAAAATTATTTTGATATTTCACTTTTCTTTTACTTTTTTCAAACTAGAAACCAAAAAACTATTGCTAGAGAAAACACATTTATTTAATATGACTTTTGACTCAAATCCTTACAGCTACTGAAATATAATATATAGGCACCATGTTTTTGTTTATTCTGTACTTCATATTGATATAAACATACCTTCATATCAAGGTAACTTGATAAAAACTATATGCTAAATCAAACGTTTAAATTTGAATTTGACTTCCCACTTTATATACTGTACTGCAGTCCTTTCCAGCAGATATCCTCTATTAAAAAAC
>NW_015609598.1:0-652 GCF_001515605.1 Sinocyclocheilus anshuiensis | reverse complement strand
TAAACACTTGTAATCCTGTTTACCACATCTACCAACTGAGGTAATAAAACTTAAAAAAGAACTTGAAAAATACTTTTTCATTTAAGCATTTAAACACCACATCTTCACTTGTGTGTAACGTTAACGTTTTTTAACAGATTTTATTTTTTTTTTCAAATAAATGATGGTTGTTTACGGTGACACAAAGAATTGTGGGTTATCTGTAGCAGCGAAGGATACACTTCGTGCATTCTCTGAATTCCTGCGAAAGAAGGTCGCATTTGGAGTGTCTTACTTGCTTTTCTGAAATGAGACAGCCTCGGTGACATATGCAGCCTTCGAATGCGACCTCCGGAGAGCGCAACCTTCTAAATGAGACACAGCTAATGAATAAATGAATGAATGAGGCATTTATATAGTGCAATAGCAATGCCAGTGAACCGAACTGAACTCGCAAATTTAGCTGATTATTGCTGCTGAAAATTGTCAATTCTTGTCGTGTTTTGGGCTGTAATAATTGATCTTGGTATTTGCTGATGTATAATTATTTTTAAGGAAAAGAACAACATTATTTAAAGAGTAATTAATTACTAATTGAAATCATATTGTTACATTAACCAGAAACAAAAGTAAATAAGTGTAACGCACATTACACTGAACCCCTTTTTTTTTT
>NW_015609597.1:0-652 GCF_001515605.1 Sinocyclocheilus anshuiensis | reverse complement strand
TTTTTTTTTTTTTTTTTTTTGGGAGGCTGGAGGTTTAGAATTTTAGTGTTATTCACTTGGGCCACTGAATGTTTAAAATAAACTATCGAATCTAATCTAATCAGATGAGGAAAAATAGGTGGTGACTTGACAGTGTTTTATGGTTTAATGTCCTGTTACATTAGGCAACCATTGCAGTAAAGACTGATGAAGAGCAGATTATTTGTAAGCCATTATTGTTTTGCATTTAGAATGCTAGCATTTGCTATTGCTACTTGGTTAGGTAGTAGAAGCTTATTATACGAGTGAGTGAATAAAAGATTATGTAAAAATTAAGAATCTGTATATAATTTTGAGGACACATAGGCTATACAATCAGTTTGTTGCTGTTTAAATGAGGCTTCCTAAAGTATTCAGTAAAATGTTGAATTTAAAAGAACAAATTATATTCTGACATACTTACTGAACTGAACTGAACTGAGAGGGACATTTTACTTTATTTGCATGGGACCAGTCTGTACATTATAAATTATTAAACCAAATAATTATACTATGTGTGTGTGTATAAATGTATGTATTTCAATATGGCACAAAGTGATGTTTTGGTGGTGCAGAGTGAAAGTTGCCTTTTGGGAGTGTGTTGCCCCTCAAAACTGTTTTTATCCTTCTTTTT
>NW_015609596.1:0-651 GCF_001515605.1 Sinocyclocheilus anshuiensis | reverse complement strand
TTCTTTCAAACCCTTCAAAAATCTTATCAAATGCACAGTAACCATCGCCCTGCCAAACTTCCAAAATATGCCTGTATTAGTTTTTGAAATATAAGACTGTGCCATTATGAGTCATAACTGTGCCATTGCTACGCTAAAATGGGAACCCTTTTGCTCCCATAATGCACCCTGCAACCATTACAGTGCACTGTAGTCACTGATGTCACTTCCTGTGTAAATGTATTAAGGTTCATTCATACATGTGCAAGTGTAGTTCGTATTTTTTTTAAATGATAGACATGGGGAATGTGGAGGTAATGGTGACTAATGGTCACATACGGTGCAAAGTCTGTGCAGCACATGCTTGTGACTCCAGTGAACGTTTATGTTTGTGTACGTATGCGGGCGCCAGGTGCTTAGCTCAGTGTGACTGAGCCAGATTTCGGTGTTAAAGCACAGTTGAGCAGGCAAATCTTTGACACACCTCCTGCTGTCCCTGCTCTGTAAACAATCATCTTCTCCTGTGAGCCTGCTGGAGAGTTCACCATGTCTGCTCAATGCTCGTTCTGTCTGCCAGAATATTAAAGGGGAGGTGTGTCTTTTTTATTTAAAATACTTTCTTCTTTCCCAATGTAGGGTATCAGACCGAATCAGACAATCTAAGATTTGGTC
>NW_015609595.1:0-652 GCF_001515605.1 Sinocyclocheilus anshuiensis | reverse complement strand
AGAGATTTGTATTTTTTTTTAATATTTATGTATTTTTAGGGATGTCAAAGTTGATATGCTCACTTAAGATATAAAGTAAATATGTTTAAGGTAATTATTTTTTATGTTTATATTCACTAAGTGTAATAATATTTCATTCTGCTTTCTACAGACTGGCCAGAAATCAAGACAGAAATTGCGATTATTAAAAAAAAAAAAAGTTTTTCAAAGTGGTGCATGCAATATTTGAGAATTGTTTTTATTTATATATTTAATGTTTAATGTATTTTTTGGGCTGCCGAAGTTAATGTGTTGCACATGATATATTAATTAAATACGTTTGACATAATTGTTTTTTTATGTTCGCATTCATTAAATGTAATATTTGATTCTGCTTTCTACAGACAGGTCAGAAATCATGACTTTAATTGCTGTTGGTTTATATTTTTATATTTCTCATAATTTGTTATTTTCAAACTGGGGGCCACAAAAATGTAGAAATATTGATTTATTTAATGTAATTTTTAGTAAAAGTTAATGTGTGCACTTAAGATATTAATTAAATATGTGTAACATAATTGTTTTTATGTTCGCGTTCACCTCTTGTAATGCTTGATTCTGCTTTCTACAGACAGGTCAGAAGTCAAGACATTCATTGCAATAATGTTTTTTT
>NW_015609594.1:0-651 GCF_001515605.1 Sinocyclocheilus anshuiensis | reverse complement strand
TTTTCCTGTTTTACACTGTAAAGCTGCTTTGACACAATCAGTATTATATAAAGCGGTATAGAAATAAAGGTGACTTGACTTTTCCTCTGTTAACAATCTGATACATAGAGTCAATATGCCGATCGGAAGAACCTATACTGTAACATCAAGACCTTTTTTCTTTTCATTTTTAAAAGAACCTTATAACCAAGAACCACAGCGAAATATACAGTAATTCTCGATATGAAGAGGTTTCTCAACATAAGTGTGTACACACTCATGCACTTTATTGCCAGTTTCCATCATATTCTGTCCGTGTGTGTGAGAGAGAAGAGGTGGGCTTTACTCATAACATGACTAGTGCTTCTTCTGCTAGGTGATGTGGTGTAAATGTAAAACAGCCCCGTGGAGTGAGTGAGAGGGGAGTGCTAGGAAACCAGCGGTGGTAATATCTGCTGTGTCACCTCATCTCTTCTTGATTAGCTGCAGAAATGCAGTTTACTCTTCACCCCTAATGAAGAGAAAAATAAATATGTGTGTTTGGACTGGGGGGGGATAGGGGGGTTTGTGTCGAAGGATTCAACACATTCAAGTGCACTCTGGTCTGCCACAACCTTTTTGAGTCCAAATTGAGGATGACAAGGCAAAGTGTTTTTTGACACTTCCTTAAGG
>NW_015609593.1:0-651 GCF_001515605.1 Sinocyclocheilus anshuiensis | reverse complement strand
TACTTGAGCATACCTCTAAATCTCTAGATATAGCTCCCTTCTTCAATGTAAGACTGAGACTTTTTGCATGCTTTTATATAGACTGCCAGATGAAATATTCTGTATGATTAGGTGGTTAGATACAAAAAAAGGCTTGTTATATACACTTGTAACTTTTTGCTTTATTGTAATTCTTATAATTGCAGGTACTACTTCTACTATAAATAATAGTAAATCATTTTTAATGACAATCTGAAGTGAATTTTGATGAAAAAATAATCTTCTCCAGTGGAATGTCTCCAGCAGTTATTTTCAACAGTTGGGGGGTACAGAGCAGTCAGGCCCATAAAGGTGAATAGACTGAGTGTGTAGAGAAGATGATGTTTAACCCTCTTCTGCTTGTGTTCCCTGGCATGTTGTATCCAGACACAGTGTGAGGCGCTCAACTTGTCCAACATACACGGAAAGAGCTGGTTGGTTAAGTCCGGTGAAAACACACACACACACACATATATACGCTTCAGTTTTCCCTGACCTAAACCCTCCACCCACCCCCACCTCGCATCTCCTGGGGAGTCTCGACCGATGAAAGAAAATCAATCATGTCATAAAACAGGGGAGAAAAGAAAAAAAGAAAAACCTGTTTTTACCTCTGCAAGTAAAACCACCAGC
>NW_015609592.1:0-651 GCF_001515605.1 Sinocyclocheilus anshuiensis | reverse complement strand
TTTTTTTTTTTTTTCAGTGCACGAAGGGTAATGGATTCACCTTGAAGAAATAAAAACATACATTTGGAAAACAGTTGCTGGTAGCCATTGACTTTCATTGTATTTTTTTTCCATACTATGGAAGTCAATGAATGATTGGTTCCCAACATTTTTCAAAATATAATTTGTGTTCAACAGAAGAAAGAAACTCATACAGGTCTGGAACAACCCGAAGACAAAAATGTACATGACAAAATGTTAATTTTTGGGTGAACTATCACTTCAAAAAGTATTTAATGGTATTTTCTTGTAAAGCATTCCAATAATCCTTGTTTTATTTACAAAAATGTCATTGCACAAATGGAACAGTAATGGATTCGCCTTTAAGAAAAAAAAAGACATATTTGGCAATCAAAAAAAGTTGCAGCATGTACACTGGGGGAAAAAATTGTTGTTTTATTTACTATTTGCAGCCAAAGAAGATCCAAAAACTGGACCAAATCTTGGTCTTACACCTCCCAGAATCCAGACACTACTATTTCTTGCCCGGAGGATACGGCTTATAGTTTGGTTTACCTCAAAACAATCTCCTGTAAACATATACAGTATGAACCAATCCAACACACTTTTTGGACTGAAGGTGCTATTCTCACTGCTTTTTAAACCAGAACG
>NW_015609591.1:0-651 GCF_001515605.1 Sinocyclocheilus anshuiensis | reverse complement strand
GTTAACTATTTAAGTGTTTGAATGAGTAAAAAGTGGCAAGCTAAACTGAATGGACAGTAGAGGGTAACTGGTCATGATGATCAAACCTGCACAAGAACTACAGCACACAAGACAGACCAACCATTCCGAATTGATGCAATTCTAGAAACATTTAGATTAGACTCTGAGCAAACGGGCAGTCCACGAACGCCCGGTTTCTCATATGCCTGCCCGATGAAAGAGCCATTAGGCGGATTTCAAAGGATGAGAGTGGACTCATAATTATAAATGACATCTTTGAGAGATAAAAGTGATTACTATGGCAAAAGGGTTGGGGAGGGCCGCTAAAATTGCTTAGCAACCAGTCATTATCCCTCACCCCCAAGGAGAGCGAGGTGGCCGTCCATCCGTCTAACCCACTGCCCCCACCCATCCAAATACAAACAGTGATAAAAAGTGGCGCAATTGCTCTTGACACACAAATAGGTTAACACAATAAAGCTGCCTATGCCTGGCTCACTCGAGGGAGGAAAGCAATTCCAGCAGCAGGCAGAAGGTAATAAAGCAGAGGTTTGGGTGTGTGTGTGTGTCCATCCAGTCTTCATCCTGGGCTCCTGTGCTCGAGCGGAGGAAGGCATGCAGAAAAGTAGACGCCCGAGGGCCTAATATCAC
>NW_015609590.1:0-646 GCF_001515605.1 Sinocyclocheilus anshuiensis | reverse complement strand
TCTCTCTCTCTCTCTCTCTCTCTCTCTCTCTCTCTCTCTCTATTTGTGTTGGATAGGTGAGCAAGAACTGCACTGGAAAAAATACAATAGAAAATAGAAAATAAATAAGTCTGTATTCATAAAATGCCACACAAAAATATGAAAACATTATAATTAAAGCTTAATTTGGCATTAATGTGACTCTGCACAAACCACATAACAAGCACTTTCAGTGAAAGAAAACAAATCAAGTGAGTGTGGGTGAAACTGAGACAATGGAATTAATGTGCGCCCTTATCACAGATGAGCCATTACGTACAGCCTCACTATTCTGAACACACATGCACATCAATAGCCCAAACAATAAATAATCAGACCAATAGAATACACTCCCTCAACTTCCACTGCAAATCTCCCTATCATTATCAGAGGGTGGGAACTGAAAACAATTAATAATCCCACAATCAGCCTTTCAGACTGCATCCATCTTGTTTTTCATTAGGCTCCCTCTCTCTCTCTCTCTCTCATGTGGAATTTAAATCCTAACTTTGCATCTGATCAGTAGTCTTCTCTGCAGCTTCTTGGTTTTAAAGGCCTATAACAAGCAACTGTTTTCTGACACTGCATTTACATTTCGTTTGGCAGATGCTTTTTACAGTGCATTCAT
>NW_015609589.1:0-651 GCF_001515605.1 Sinocyclocheilus anshuiensis | reverse complement strand
GATGAAACGTAATGCATACTTAAAATTTGCATTTGCCCGTTTCTTGTATTCAAATAAAGGTCCGTATTTATGTCTGCCTGACTCAACCCAAGCTTTAAAAGCCTTTCTAGCCTCAGCATGAAACTCTTTTACGTATTTATTCCAACCCGGCTTAGAGTTATACATCTTAGTCTTACGCAGAGACCTTTTTGAAGTAAGAAGAGACTCCACAATGTTATCATACAAGAAACATAACTCAATACCATGTTGCGGGTTCTTACAATTCATATCACAGCATTTAATCAATATTACTCAACAACATGTCAGACTGAAAACAATATACTTTAAGTTCCTCCTCAGTCAAATTTTTTTTTCAAATGCATGGTTTATAGGTTGCACAGTTTATTTTTTATTTATTTATTTACTGTTTTATTAAGGCTAAATATTATATAGTTATCTGCGGATCTGTATAGTTTAGATCACTGTGATTTGTTTAATATTTTGGTCACTACATAAATCTCTTCTTTTAGTTACGTTATTTATAGATTTGATGACTTTAATATTATCCCAAAATTCAATTCAACTCAATTCCATTCAAGTTTATTTGTATAGAGCTTTTTGCTGAAAAAAGCAACTTCACAGCAAATTAAGTTTCTACAATATTTAGTGGTA
>NW_015609588.1:0-651 GCF_001515605.1 Sinocyclocheilus anshuiensis | reverse complement strand
TACTAATAGCACACTTGAATAAACTTCTTTTTCGTAAGGGTAGGTTAAATTTCCTATTCCAATTCTCAAGGATAGAAGAAGAAAGTAGAGAAAAAGAAGGTAAATAAACAAGGGGAAGATGGGATGAATGACAAAAAGAGGACAACCTCAGTGACATCCATCTCATCATCAAATCCCAGTAGCTGAAAAAGAGGAGCGAAGGACGGGGTTAATGAAAGAGTGGACATACTTCAAATTAAGCCAGTAACTATTAGTGACCTGAGTGTTAACAGGAAGACATAACAGAGGAAATGTGATCATCAACACAAACTTCATCAAAGGTGCTCTTACTGAACTTGCATTTGTGATTAAGATCACACATGCAGACACTACAAATAAAGACAGTACGTGTAGAGGACAATACAATCAACCTCTCACAACACTTAAGATGTTTTGCTATCACATCTGTATATATATTTTTTGTAATCAGAGATAAAAACACTTCTGTTAGTCCTTTTATTAATGTTTTTTGTGGTAAATACCTTCTCTCCATATCCTCTGTCTTTAGTCATCATCTCTCTGAGTGTCTGCAGAACTTTGATACAAAGCCTCTCCTCATTTTCCTCTAGAAGTTGCTTGGTATGTTTTATCAATCTGTACAAAAAGCAGATA
>NW_015609587.1:0-651 GCF_001515605.1 Sinocyclocheilus anshuiensis | reverse complement strand
GCTTTTCTCACTGG
This sequence comes from Sinocyclocheilus anshuiensis, assembly GCF_001515605.1. Classification (NCBI taxonomy): domain Eukaryota; kingdom Metazoa; phylum Chordata; class Actinopteri; order Cypriniformes; family Cyprinidae; genus Sinocyclocheilus; species Sinocyclocheilus anshuiensis. The sequence goes on along the minus strand of NW_015609587.1, from coordinate 637 downwards.
CTTTATCCACCTGCATCTGAGGCCAAAGCTTGGTGTTGAGGATCAATCGCAGACTGCCCTGCGTGCGCATCACTAAGAGACAGACGGACACAGATGAGGAACATCAAAACATTTCAGCTGCTCTAGAGAAAAGCGAGTGGATCGACGCTGCTCCTACCTAATCTCGACTGTAGCGAGCCATCATCAGTGGACGCCATATCGTTAAGTCTGAGCAGACCGCGGCCTCGTTCCACCCACGACTGAGCTGGCTTATCGAACACAAACAACTTGCACTGCATCTGTGGAAAGACGGACACAAGTCAGACCATTATCAGGACATCAAAGTTTTACTGAGGAAAAAAAACAGGCCTGCATAGATAAAAAAAATGTTTCAGGTCAATTCAACTCAAGCTCTATGAAACGCATCTGTAGCCTAGTCGAGCTAGTGCAAGACGAGCATTTCTGGTTAAAAAGTACATAAATTTGAATTTTTTTTAGAAAATGACCTATCGTTTCACTAGATAAGACTCTTATTCCTCAGCTGGGATCGTGTAGAGGCCTTTGAAGCTGCACTGAAACTGCAGTTTGGACCTTCAACCCGCTGGCCACCATTCAAGTCCATTATATGGAGAAAAATCCTGGAATGTTTTCCTCAAAA
>NW_015609586.1:0-651 GCF_001515605.1 Sinocyclocheilus anshuiensis | reverse complement strand
AAATCTGACTTTTCTTATGACCCCTGTAATTGGCTAGACATCAGCCCATCATAGTTTTGTCATTTTAGATGCATTTTTATTTCGCATCGTGATTTAACGAAACTTCCATGACCTTCTCTATTACTGTATAACTTCTTATTCATTTGATTTGAAAGCATCTCATTGGATTATTTGGGTTTCTAGGCCTTGCACAGGACTATCAGAGAAATTTACCTTGATTATAGAAATATCAGCTACATTTCTGAGTTTTCTAAGCCTGGAAATCACAATTTTAAAACGGCCTAATATTTCCTTGACTCTTGGAATACGCATGTGTAAGCTCTCAGCAAGCGGCAATAGCCATTTTTGAATACGCAGATTATTTCTTTATTAAACCGATTACATTTTATTTTCCAGATTCCAAATATACACTGGGCAATAACATCCAGGCAGCTTTTGAAAGAAAGAAAAAAAGTTTAAACTGCTGTAAAACATTTTAAAACACGAGTCACAATTGCTACCTTGCAAAAGCAATAACAACAGAGACCCATTATCACTATTTTTATTTTAGTCAAAAAAAAAATGCAGTCTTCTTTACAGAGTGACATTTCTAAAAGTGAGGTGCTGAGCCCACAGCTAACAGTCAATCATTGTAAGCAATAAAAAAAAAAA
>NW_015609585.1:0-651 GCF_001515605.1 Sinocyclocheilus anshuiensis | reverse complement strand
GCGGTATTTTAAAAATTCATATCATAACAAAAATAAACACTGGTAATCAGTATGAACCAGTATACCACCCAGCACTACTGCAACCATCCAATTTATGAACATACTAATAAACTTTAAAATGGTTGCAATCTGTCCCTTTCACCACATTACATGGTTACCCAAAAACATTCATCTGATAGCGGAGTAATAATGCAGAAAAATCTTTTACATACAATCGCTCATATGACCTTGTTCAGTAGTGTTGTGGTAATTATTACACTGGAGAACCGTTAAAGGTTCATGATTCCAAATATGCAGAACATTTTTATGCGCAACACAAAAAACATATTTTGAAAAATTCCCATGGCAACACAATGAAAGTCAGTGGAGTTCAATGTTGTTTTGGACCTCAATGACTTTTATTATATGGACGATGCAACTGAAATATTCTTAATAACATCTCCTTTTGAGTTCTGGAGGAGGAACTTTATACTAGGGCTGGAAAACGTTATACTAGGGTTGGAAAATCAAAATCTTGATTAACTGAACATTTTACCTCAATAACGATTAATGAACGATTATTTCATTTATTTATTTATTTGCCCTCATAGTTAATTGACAAGGTTTGTACTAGGGTTGTAACGGTATGAGATTTTCACGGTATGATAATCG
>NW_015609584.1:0-651 GCF_001515605.1 Sinocyclocheilus anshuiensis | reverse complement strand
GTGGCGTAGTCTATTTATTGGCATAATTGGCGTTGTGTTAAGCTTTTGTTAGCAGACTGCCACACATGGGAAATATCAAAATTGCCTCTAAAGAAAGTTACAGAAATTATACTTGAAGTCATTACTTGCAAATCAACCCTCTAAGTAAATTAGATTATATAAATTATAACTTAGTAAATTATAATATACAAATTATTGACACATTAAATTGGCTCTTACAATACCTATGCCTGCAACCTTTAGCCAAAAAAAATGTAATGGCTAATGCTAACTCTGCAGCTTTGGCGGTACGTGGGGAAGGACACCAGAGGCAGTTTTATTTTGAATGGATATCAATGGAGGAGAGGCTTCACTATGTGGAATAAACCGCTTTTGTGAGGAAACAGATTATTTAATGAAGATTAGCAAACAGGTTGTCTATTCATGTTTTACACTAAATAAATACTTTTGTTGGTAACTATATGTAGATTTTACCTTAATGTTATTTGTAAGAGAAGGCCGAGGAATGTTGTGACTGTTATGGCGTAATCAGAACATGAGACCTGCGGATCCATGTGCAAGGTTTTATTTCAAAAGGCGTCATGAAACGTGCAAGGGTCAGATAATGTGACGGGTACAACAAAGCCAAGGCAAAGAATACTCCTAGGGCAG
>NW_015609583.1:0-633 GCF_001515605.1 Sinocyclocheilus anshuiensis | reverse complement strand
TATATATGTGTGTGTGTGTGTGTGTGTGTGTGTGTGTGTGTAATATATATTAGCTATTTGTTCAGTTAATGTTTCAAGAAATTATTATTATTTTTATGGTTTAGTTTTGTTTAACGATAATAACCTTGGTCTTTTTACCTTGTTTTTCTTTCTCTCTTCAAAGACATTTCAGCCAATCCAAAACCCTGAATGTGCAAATTAACAGAAAAATACACACTTCACTTAATGTTATTGCCATTTTGATCATCACTATTTTCCAGTGATCTAACATGGCAATTTTGGCATATTCTAATAATATTATTTATATTTCATACAGTGACTTAACAGTGATAGAACAGCTTTTTATGCTGACCTTTGAGGTGGATTTGGGAATTTAATCCTTCAACATGATTTAGAAAAACCCACTATAACAAAATCCTGGCCTTTTGTGCTTGGAAGTCTTCAATCCTCCTTCTTGCTGAATCGGGAACAATGGATTTTTCTTCATTCCTGCTCGGCTGAGTTTAACATGGCTGAAAATGAAGCGGTGAAAGAGGAAGCAGCTCCCCTTGTCTCTAACTGGCACATCTGTCATCTCCGGTCTCTGGCTCACCTCACCCTGCCCCAACCTGGCAACCATTAACAACCCTCCAT
>NW_015609582.1:0-651 GCF_001515605.1 Sinocyclocheilus anshuiensis | reverse complement strand
GTACAAACTCTTCTTTCAGTTTTCTGAAGTAGTTATTGAAGTGCCCATTGTATGCTGTGCACTGTATATATATGGTCATAAGTATATTGCATTAGACACACGTTCAAACCTATAGGTTTTTGAATAACAGGAAAGATTATATCTTGTATAAACAGCCCTGCAATAAGGATAGACACCAATGTGTTAAATTAGCTTCTTTTGTTCTAATTTCGTGTTATGTAATTTAAAAGCCTTGTCTGAATTGTAAAGTAGGGCTTTGGTAATTGAAATGTAAACTTGTCACGACTTTCTCTGTAAAGATTTATTTATATATATATATTTTTTTTTTAATTATTTTACAGTGCTATTTTTCATGTTTATGATATTCTGGAATGACTGAAGATCAGCGCATGACTTTAGCAGTCTTGTGGGTGGACCGCAGCAAGTCCTTTTGCAGCTGTATCCATCAAAGTGCTATGCAGACATAATGGGAATGACTGTAGAGCTTGGACAAATTTGTACGTAAATGTATTTACTATATATGATCACATATTTGTTGGAGTCTGTGAGCTTTAAGATTGTAAGTTGCATTTAATGCTTCTCTTTGTTTTTATTAAAGCGCACAGGTTCTGAGCAGGGATTAATCAAGGACAAGGCCTGCTGGAATTATAG
>NW_015609581.1:0-651 GCF_001515605.1 Sinocyclocheilus anshuiensis | reverse complement strand
TGACCAATCAGAATCAAGTATTCCACAGAGCCGTGTAATAATACAATATAATATAATATGTACATGTAAAATTAATTTAATCATTTAGTGAGATTAATTTAGAGAGAAGATGCACAAAATTACATTATTTTAAAATTACAGTAAAATTATACAAATAAATCCATCAATAGCCCATACAACCTGATTGTTTTGTTGTTACAGGAAATATATTTAACCAAATATAATTTTTATTCTCTTTTTTTTCTCTCAGCATGTCGCTAAGCACAATTATAGTACTTTTTGTATTTTATTACTTGTATAATATAATATAGAATGTACATGTAAAATTATTTTAATAATTTAGTGAGATTAATTAAGAGAGATGTGCACAAAATTGTATTATTTTAAAATGACAAACTATAATTCAAATTATACAAATAAATCCATCAATAGCCTTTACAACCTGATTATGATTTGTTGTTACAGGAAATATTTTTATTATTAATTGCTTTTAGCAGATGACCTTAGTGTAACAAACTAACTGTGAGTGTTTTATCGTTCAGATGAGGCGGGTCCCGGTCCGGTGAAGAGCAAATATGATGCACTGGACTTTGACGCTCTGCTGAAAGAGGCCCAGAGGAGCCTGCATCGCTGACACGCGCCTTACCACGC
>NW_015609580.1:0-651 GCF_001515605.1 Sinocyclocheilus anshuiensis | reverse complement strand
TCAACACAATGCACCCTGGAGGACAGAGGTACTGTCACTGCTGCCAAGTTTAGCCCGCATTATCTTTTGACTTTGTTCCCAAATTCACATGAAAAATAAATGTGATGCACCTGGTTTTCTCATCACAACAGCTTTTGTTGTACTTTTGTTGAAATGATTTTGACCTTAACTGACTTTCAGACAGTGATGGAGCCAGACGCACAAAGGTAATGAAATATTGACAGGTGTTGTTCTTATAATGAGACATCATGATAATCTCAAACACAGCTGCTGTTTTTCAGTCTTGTAAATACAGCAGCACATTAACGGTGGAGTCCTGCTGACACTAGGACAAACACACAGTATGCTGTGCATTTCCATTACAGCTTCAATGTTCTTTCTTTAATTAGGCTGTTTTTAAAGTAATAATATGATCTTTATTATTATTAATAATAATAATAATATAATAAATACTATTATTACTACTACAACTAATAATAATGATTTAAATGCTGTTTGACCAAATACAACATCTGGCACCAAAAACATCATTATCTATTGATGGGCATTAAAAATTAATTGTGTATTCTGATCTTTTTCTTTTTTTTTTTGGAGAAAGAAATTAAATAGTGAAAGTGACATGACATGTGGCCAAGTATGGTGACCCATACT
>NW_015609579.1:0-651 GCF_001515605.1 Sinocyclocheilus anshuiensis | reverse complement strand
TGTACCATTAAAACATCCTGCAAGTTTCATAGCTTAAAACGTCCTGCTCATTATAAACAAAGCATTTATTTAATTAAGCTCCAAAAATGGCTTGTTTTGGATCTGAGGTACAAGGTGACGTCACAAGGGCACACACATTTGCATAAACACGCCTCCAGAGCAAGACATCGGCGAATAGTCATCGTCTCACCATAGGCCCCGCCCACTGGCATTCACTCGCTTAACGGCTGACACTTGATCACACTAAATGTGAGGTGTTTCGTCAAAAGCAAATAGAAATTACTATCACTACCACTATCTTGTCTACACTGGATACAGTATACAGACTTGAGTCTGTCGTCAAAAGAACAAATGGAGTGAAAGAGTGTTGAAGCGTTTGGTTTAAACCGACCGTTTTGGTTTTTGGACGCGTTTGGTTTAAACCGCTTGTTTGCGTCTTTATACAGATATCAGAAGGATCCAGCGTAAGGAACGAGTGGATAGTTTATTTTTAATGGCGTCCCGGATCGTGTTGGAGGATTTTGTTTTGTAAACGAGGCACAGTGTCGTGGAGAGTCACAAAGAAACATTTATTGAAAGATGAAGCGGTTCTAGATCTGACTGCAGCTGCATCACAAATCGTAAGTAAATGATTTCATAATGCTTTGTCTG
>NW_015609578.1:0-651 GCF_001515605.1 Sinocyclocheilus anshuiensis | reverse complement strand
CTTATTTAGCACACATATTCTGTAATTAACAACACCCCCGCCTACTCAGTATCTTACTCAATTTGCAATCAAAGGCTGCCGTCTGCAAAGTTTTTAATTGTGCCCATGGTGATGATTTACGGTTGGTAATTACATTCCGCTTTACCCTCTATAATACCAGCAATATTCCCAGGTGCGCTGGAAGTTAGCGGTGCAAGTTAATTCGCCGCGTCCCATATATGAAATGAACAACACCCCGATAGCCCATACGCACGTTTCTCTCGCACGGTTAATATGCTCACCAATTATTTCCACTTTGAGCTTTTATAGCCCTCCAGTGGGGAGTTGGAAGACAGAAAGTGTGTCTTGCTATCTTAATACAGTACAATCAGATTACGTGGAACATCCTTAACACAGGGAAAGACAGGAAGTATCACATAACCAATAAATTGCTTCATTTTGAGACGAAGCTGCACAGATGCTGACTGGAGGTACTTGCCCCAACGCCACCGATGTTAGCCACAGCGGAAAAGGCTTATATATGCTATGACTAATAAGCATTATAGACGGAACGGCTTTGGATCTATGAATCACAAAGTCCTCAACTGCCAATTTAATATTCAGACCGCAGGAAGGCAAATTATAGGTGACTTAGTGTTCTCTCTATTGGAG
>NW_015609577.1:0-651 GCF_001515605.1 Sinocyclocheilus anshuiensis | reverse complement strand
AGGCATCGCGCAGAGACACAGACAGCATGGAGGACCAAATACTTTGAGCGCAAAGTAAGAACACATCTGCATCTTATTTTTTAAATCATATGCTAATTTGCATGTATTGAAAATAGTATATTATAAAAGAAAAGTTACTGAAGATATTTTGGATGTATTGTTGTTTAACTCTTGTTAAGGATTGCCTGCTTTCCACTGTTTGTAGTTTTTCAAAGTAATGTTATTATAAATAAAATAAATTTTTGTCCGTGAAATGTGACAGATTCTTCTACTTTTCAACACATCCCACTCTTGGCTACATTTGAAGTTTCATGGCACATTTTGTCTCAATTAATGCCCTGTTTCACTTGGAAATGGGTAAGAATCAACACTGTGTGTTGAGTGTCAAAGTGAAGCTTGAATGGAGTGCTGCAGGAAGGAGTCCTAAAACTCAGAAATAAGCACTTCTGGTTCCATCGTCCTGAAGTCAGTGGGTTTTTTGGCCTGAAATAAGGTCTGAGGTTGATGCAAGCTTGAGATATTTTCACAATTTATTCAGCAACATAAAATACAACAGTGTTTCTTTTTAAGTTATTGTGTGTCTTGAAAAAGGGGTCTACAGAGGTTGTCAGGAATATTAAATGTCACCACGCTCATCAGAACTCATCTACT
>NW_015609576.1:0-651 GCF_001515605.1 Sinocyclocheilus anshuiensis | reverse complement strand
TTCAGTTGGTGAGCAGCTCCAGCCCACCTTCTGCACATCAGAGAACCTCTGTGAAATCCTAATCCCTAGAGCAGGGTGAAACACAGGCCCGGCTTGCCTGACCTCTTTGGTTGCCATAGATACAGTGCACTATAAATAAAACAGGGTTTTTTAAAGCAGTTTGGCAGGGCTGTGTGGACTGCTGGGGTTCACTGTATAACCCCCCACCCCACCCACACCCTACCCTGTTTCCCACCTCTACTGTTAAAATTCAAAACTACTATCAGTTGGAGTTTTAGATTTTTCTTGCTTATATGTGTCGAGTCCAAACCTGAGGAAAAGTGAAATTGAAAGAGGGACAGAAAGACAGGGAGGGTGAACAAAAAGCAAGCTCTTGAACTGGCCCTCATGCATTGAGGAAGCCAAGTTGTTTGTGGGTGCCATTTTTGGAAGCGTTTAAATCTGTCGAGTGTAAACAGACGGAGCTGTCCTAACGGAGGCCCGTTAAAAAAAGGAGGCCCATTTTCTTCAAAGTGGCGGCACAGAGGCACGTTGAGAGACGAGGGAGGCTGCGTGTTTGTGCACTGAATCAGGGCTGCGCTGCAGATTTTTGTCTGGTGAGGCGAATCTCGGGAGGCTAGGAAATAATTTGGTCACGGCTGTGGGAGGTTG
>NW_015609575.1:0-651 GCF_001515605.1 Sinocyclocheilus anshuiensis | reverse complement strand
CAACCTGGTGGGATTCTTTCAAATCCTAACAATTTTTCATACAGTTTTAATTCTGATGGGTCCCCTGTTTACAAATCTTCAAAATTCTCTATATGGCCTATACAGCTACACTTGAATGAACTGCCCCCTAAAATGAGATTTAAGCATGTAATTCTTGCTGGCCTGTGGTTTGGAACTCATGAGCCATCTATGCAAGTCTACCTGAAGCCATTTACAGAACAAGCAAAGTCACTCAGTTCTAAAGGTGTCTTGTGGAGAAAAAATGGTGTTCAAGTAAATAGCAAAATTGTTGGCATCTGCTGCTGTGTAGACTCCAAAGCAAGACCTACAATGCAGAACACCACTCAATTTAATGGTTATTACGGGTGTGGCTTCTGTCTTCATCCCGGTGTTTTAGTTGAAAGACAGGTTAAGTACACTGTGTCAGCTTCAGGACATGATAACAGAGACTCAAAGTCTATGATAAGAGATATGGAGGTAGCCTTAGTTGAAGGTAGGCCTGTCAGAGGTGTTAAAGGTCCATCACAACTTATAAACATGCCATACTTTGACATTGTATGGGGCTTCGTACCTGATTATATGCATGCTGTCCTTCTTGGTGTAACCAGACAGATCACAGAGCTTTTACTTCAGAGTAGTGACCAGCCCTAT
>NW_015609574.1:0-651 GCF_001515605.1 Sinocyclocheilus anshuiensis | reverse complement strand
ATAATAATAAGAAATGTTTCTTGAGCAGCAAATCAACATATTTGACTGATTTCTGAAGGATCATGGAATGATGGCAGCTTTGCATCACATGAATAAAGTACATTTTACAGCTTATTACAATAGACAACAGTTATTTAAAACTGTAATAATATTTCACCTTTTTACTGTATTTCTTGTCAAGTAAATGCAGCATTTGCATATGAGACTTCTTTAAAAACATTTTAAAAATCTGACCATTTCCAAATTTTTGAACAGTAGTGTACATTCCTATTAGTTAATATTCTTATGTGCTTTTCTCAGCACTCATCCAGAAGCGGCTGAAGAAAGAGAAGAAGACCAAGAGGAAACTGCAGGAGGCTCTGGAGGTCGAGTCCAAGAGAAGAGACCAGGCCGAGCAGAACCTACAGCGGACGGCCTGCAGTGAGAGATCACCCACTCAAAACGGTTAGAAAGCACATCACATGACCACCACCCTTACCATTACAATCCCAGGTCTCCCAGGAAAGCCATGTGATGTGTAGTTACCGTTTTGACAGCTAAATAGATACCAGTATTATACACTTTAAAATGTGTTTTATTGGTATTTGAAGAGTAAAAACAGACACATAAAGGAGACATATTATGCCCCTTTTTACAATATGTAATACAAGT
>NW_015609573.1:0-651 GCF_001515605.1 Sinocyclocheilus anshuiensis | reverse complement strand
CACATGTTATTAATCACATGTCATGTCATGAAAGCTCCATCAGTAGATCATTATTATTTCAGTGTCAGACTCACTTTGGGGCTCTTCTGAGCTTTCAGAGACCTCACGGTGTCTCCCTGAGCTGTCAGCTTCTCGTACAGATCCATCGGGCTCAAATCTGACATCTTCACCTGTAATGATGTGAATGTGATTAGTAATATTGTGATAAATGTGCCTGACGCACGACATATGCTCGCCTGCCGCATGTCAACATTTAAACAGCGATTACAGTCATTATCAGCGCTCACGCCAGTAATAATAATGTTCGTTTTAGCATCAAATAACAGTGAAGAATAAATAAACGCACCGTTTTGTGTTGGTGATTTAACTCATTCAGCTTGCATCAGACACACTGCGGCCGCGTCACACCGATAACTGCCCGACAGGAAACATTCACTCCACCTACAGCAGTTCCGGTCACGTGTGTGACACGAAATTGTCAGTGAAAACTTTTTTTTTTTAAACAGTTTCAGTGATACTCTGTTTTACTTTGATAACATTAATACAAACACGCTGTTTAATACAGGATGTATGTTTTATAAACATGAAATATTAAATGGAGACTCTTAGTTTGTCAGTAAGTTCCTCACGGACACGGATTTTAAACGAGAC
>NW_015609572.1:0-651 GCF_001515605.1 Sinocyclocheilus anshuiensis | reverse complement strand
TCGTATAACGTGCACAGCTTCCCCTGGAAACACCTGTGTGTGTGTAAAGGTGAGGAGTGTGGTGAATACTGACAGAACGTTAAAGAATCATGACAGGATAATGGAGTTTGTGCAAAAGCAGGATGTTGATTGAGGGTTAACCCAGTTTCCCATAATGCTTTGGGATGAATCTCACACTACAGAAGTGCGAAACCACCTCAAAGATGTGTCACCAATTTGTTTGTGCTGTTTCTTCCTGAATTGTTTAGTTTTTTTATTCAGGTTTCTAATTCAGTTTAGGTTTAATGAACAATAACAAAATAACTTTTTCGGCCAGCCGTCTGCATTGCTGAAAAAGTGGCGTAGGGCACCTGAGATGAAGATGTGGAGATGAAGCTCTATTGTTTTGTGTGCAGGGAGCAGGCAGACGGGACAAGAGATAGATTGCAGTTTAGAGAGGATGTGATGGAGGGAGAGAAAATGACACGGGGTGGAAAGCAAGAAGAGGTGAGCTGGGAAAAACAGGAGATGATGGCAGGAATGAATAGAGAACAGACGGCAGCCATATGCTCCAAATACAAATCAGCTTAGTGAGGCGACGCAGTATGAGAGACCGGGGGCAATTGTAACATGCTACATTTCTTCAAAGTTAGGCTGAAATTAAACTTAAAT
>NW_015609571.1:0-651 GCF_001515605.1 Sinocyclocheilus anshuiensis | reverse complement strand
GCTGTGAAGAACCTTTTAAGCACCTTTATTTTTAAGAGTGTACTCTTTTATGAATACTGAGGATTCAAACATACTACTTCGCTCGCCTACTGCTTTTTGCGTACTATATAGTAGGGAAGTATGCGGTTTCGAACGCAGCGAGTCACTTCCTTCGTTTCCGAATTAACTTTAATCATCCGTTTGAAGGATTCGTTGATTAAATGACTGAATGACTCACTCAATCATTAAGACTTGCTGCCACCTACTGGAGGTTTTAGTTTCATATTTTGATTTTTCATTTAACATATTTACTTTTTATAAAATCATTTCATATTTCAATATTCATTTTTTAAAACCATTAATGCCCATTTATGTTATGTTGAATCAAAATATTTATTTCTAAAGCTAGTTTTTGTAATGTCTCTTCAATGATTGAATCATCTAACAATAATTATTTAAATCAGGGGTGTCTAAACTACGGCCTGCTATCACTCCTTGGGCGGCCCGCAAGGGATTTTTAAAAATGATATGAATCTACAGAGGTGGGCAAACTACGGTTGTTTTCATCCAGCCTGTGAGGCAGTTAGTTCAATATGGCTAATTTGATTCAATATCTTTACAATCCAGTTGATGGCGCTGTAGCCTGTAGTGCAGTATATAACCCCTGATTTA
>NW_015609570.1:0-650 GCF_001515605.1 Sinocyclocheilus anshuiensis | reverse complement strand
GTGTTTTTGTGCTGGTACCTTGGCTGGTTTAGGCCTGTCATGGATGAATAAATATTACACTAAAACCGCCAGTATCTTCATGAGTGATTCACTGAATCATTAATTGAAACGATTCATTCAAAATGCCTGATTCCTTTAGAACTGAAATTATTTGTTCAAAACCATATTCATTCAGGAACAAAATCCTGCAATGTTGCTCTGAGATGCACAAATGTTTTGTTCCGGCTTTGTTTTAAACTACTTTAATTGGCTAAATAGCAAAAAACAAAACAAAACAAAACAAAAAAACAGACAATATTATGTCTAAAATGTAACTCACTCAGTATTAACATCTTGTTTGTTGAACTGTTGTATCAAATAAAAACCACATTTGTGATCAGGCACATGTGCTGATATTCAGGAAAATGCATACTTGCTTGTATGATATTACTTAACTATATGAAGAAAACCTGCAGACTAAGCCAACATCAAAGTTATTTTCATCAAAGTCAACTTTTCTAGTTTATTTTATTACTTAGTGCTCATATATGATAGATAGAGTGAGGCCACAGACTACAATGCCTGAAAGCAATATACAGCACAACAAAATAATATCACATCCAATTCTAATTTTCTGTTAAAGGGGTCATATGATGTTGCTAAAAAGAACA
>NW_015609569.1:0-651 GCF_001515605.1 Sinocyclocheilus anshuiensis | reverse complement strand
CACGTTCACTGTCACGTTACTGCTAAGTGGTGGAGTCCCTGAATCTGTTGCAAGTATGTGGAACTGAAACTTTTTTAATAATTCAAAGTCAAAACTTCTGAGAGCACTAATTACGCCTGTTTCAGAATTTATATTAACGAATGAGGTCATGTCGCTTTGTGTCTGATCGCCTCTTATAATATGATACATAATATGAGCATTTTCATTTTTGTCTTTGTCAGTGGCGCTCACAGAAAATATGGACTGTCCAGGTGGATTATTTTCAAACAGGTAAATCTCAAGTGGGCTTTGGGGGAATTGCGGTGTATTATCGTTGACATCGGACACCTCTATGCTCAGAGATTTTGAAGCTGAAAGAGCTGGGTTGCCTAAATCAGTAGCTGTTACTGTGATGTCATAATGGGACGCAGCCTCCCGGTCCAAACTCTCTTTGGTTACTAGAGAATACATGTTCTGCTGAACATATGGTTTCAGCTCAAACGGTACATTCTTTGACAAGCTGCAAACAACTTTACCATTAATCCCTGAATCTTTGTCTGTTATGCTAATAAGAGAAATGACTGTCCCTGGCTTTGAGTCTTCAGAAACAATATTAGAAAGCGACGTTACTTCAATCTCAGGTTCATTATCGTTGACATCAATAATCTTAAT
>NW_015609568.1:0-651 GCF_001515605.1 Sinocyclocheilus anshuiensis | reverse complement strand
ACGTGCGGCTCTCAGCTGTTTCGGCAGGGGCTCTCAAACAAGCCATATTTTCTGCCAATATGTTCTCCATTTGATGGTGCAAGCGAGAGCAGCTTATAAACGCGGCCGGGATGGATTTCACATGTGCCTCGGTGGGAGGGATTCTCCGAGAGTGATCTCGATCTTTTCCGTGCGGATCTCGCCGCTCGCTTACAGCTGGCTGTAAAAGCTCCACATCCACAATTACTCCGACCGCTAGATTTATAAATCCCTCCTAATGTCGCCGTGGATGCATTACGGCTCTAAATGGTGAAACTGATTGCTTGCCCCCTCTGTAACGGCACACTTGATGATTATAAATGAAATCGTAAATAAGGCCGCTGGACTTTTACAGATTTTGGCACAGTAGACGTAGTAGTTCTGCCTGACCTGCGCAGGTCAACGTTTAACAGATTGCTGCCGTGGAGCGCGTCTGCGAGCAGAGAGCCGTGTTAAAACATCATCATTATCTCCAGCGTTTCCTCCACAGGACAGCTGGCGCTGGCGAGGACCGTCGCAGGATTTCAGAACAATGTAGTCACGACTGGACTCGAAAGAGATGCTTCTGATCCACACAGCTCATTTGGAAGAAAGGAAACGGACAGAGATGAGAACTTGATACTCGTGAATTTA
>NW_015609567.1:0-651 GCF_001515605.1 Sinocyclocheilus anshuiensis | reverse complement strand
GATCTATTCCACCAAGACCAAATACATTAACATTATCATGTACATCACCATGCCAATCCCTCCGAGAGTTGTCATGACACAACTAAATTTAAGACTTTTTAAGACCCCGCGGAAACCCTGATTATAGCACACAGCTAAAGATGAACATCCTGGTCCTACAGTTTCCAAATGTGAGTGTGTGATTATATTCTGATCCTATGTCCCTTAGAAAGTAAAGATCCCTAGTGCGGATGTGTGTACATCAACAGCTGTCATGATTCTTTTGTTCAGTGCATCCTTAATCTTCCCTTCCAATCGCTGAGCACACTATCTGGAATGGTCTTTGAAATATCTGCGGCTTGGAATGCGGTGAAAGGAACGGTCTTATCTTCCTGTGTGTCGACCAAACCTCATACAAGGCTTAAGGGGTAGCTTAAAATCCACCCATATGCACAATACCATGAAGCGCATGTGTAGCAGGGGTATGTTGTTACACCGGATTATACATTTTAGTTATTTACTTTATTTTATTTTTACAAATTATTTGTTAGGGGGTATTTTATTTTGAAAGAAGTTTGTGCGCTCTTATCAAAGGTAATATTCACAGCACGTCGGCTGACATCGTATGTAGACTTGTGCCGGTATTCGGTACTGCGATATATCACGGTAATG
>NW_015609566.1:0-651 GCF_001515605.1 Sinocyclocheilus anshuiensis | reverse complement strand
TCAAGTACAGAGATTTTTCCCCTCTCTCCGACCTTGAAAGCAGGGGAAGCGGTCAGAGAGACGGAGGTACCCCTGTCTGTCAGGCTCTGGTGTTGGCGGAGGTTCTTGGCAGAGAGTCAGGGCTGTTTGGAGACGCTCAGAGGTAGGCGGCGCACGACTGTAGGACTGAGAGGCTGAGGGCCTTACAGATGGTGGTGGATTCTGATACAAGTGGAGGTCAGCCTGCAGACTCAGAGACAGCCCTGTGCTCACAGAGCTATGAGGAGGGGAATATTTCAGAAAGTCAGATGCTATTGATTCCTGAGAGTGACGGACTGGGGCAGGGTGGGTAGGGACTCGGGAGAGGCCTTATGGGACAAAGGAGGGGAAGAGGGATATGTACAGTAGACTGAAGGTGACAGAAAAAACAATCTGAAAAAAAAGAGGTTAGAAATGGCTCAAAAACAGCACAGAGCTGAACAAAAAATGTGTGTTGGGTGATCTTAGTGTTGGGGAGTAACTAAGAGTGTTGCTTTTGATCACACAGTGACTTACAGAAGCAACAAAAAAAGTAAAAAAAAAAAAAATGTTTTACTGATATAGTCATAATGAACTAGTAAAAATGATTTCATCAATTATATACTACTATTCAAAAGTATAGGGTCAAAAGTT
>NW_015609565.1:0-651 GCF_001515605.1 Sinocyclocheilus anshuiensis | reverse complement strand
TCTACATTAATTTGGAGGTTCAATGTGAAATTATGACAATATATTTATGCTCCAGAACATTATGTATTTACTATACAAATAAATTAATTTTTAATTTTTATTTAAATAATTTAGAAAATAATGCTTTTAAAAACAAAATGATTTTTTTTAAATAATTGGCTTTAACTTTAGTACAATAACAATAAAAAAGCCAGTTTAATTTGGCAAACAACATGTTGTCTTTATAATTTCCTCATACAATATAAATAGGATTTTGTACATGAAAACATATAGGTGCTTTTATACTGACCTTGTCAGGAATCATCGTATTTTGAGGTTTTCGGCTTCAAAATGTTTGAAAACTTTATCTAAAAAGTATTCTGCTGATTCACCTTTTTAGCTCATTAGTCTGCACTAATGTGGTGTGTCAGCTTAGTAAAACACTTAAAAAGCATCACAGTGGTACTAAAATGTGTCACAACACACCCTGTTAGACATGTGCAAAGTTCACTTACGTATTGATGTTTTCTCTTTGATATCAGTATACCCTCCATCTCAGAAGACAGGGCACGTGAAGCTTTCGCAACGTACGTCTCCAATAAGTGCTGCTATAGTTCTGCCCCCGTCAGAGGGAGTCATAACCAATATGGAGTCCTTTAATACCTACAGGGT
>NW_015609564.1:0-651 GCF_001515605.1 Sinocyclocheilus anshuiensis | reverse complement strand
CTGTAGCCCTACTCCCTGGCCTCTCTCAGATGTCTTCATAAATTAGCGCCATTTGGTGTGCATGTTGAAACCCACATCCCTCCGTCTCACCCCCCCTCACAGTCCTTGAGGACATCCTTTAGCCATCTGCAACAGACTGTCTATTGACATCCTCTTTCTCTCTGGGGCTCATCTTCCCAATCCCGTGTTCCTTGTCTCACCCGGTGTCCCCCACGTAACATCCTACCTCTTTCAGGAGAGGCAATCTGATGAGGGGATGAGCCTGTCAATCACTCTCCTCACGTCTCCATGGCGATTACATTAGCTCCCACCCGCAGATGAGGCTGGTGCGATGTCACTTCCCCAGATGGACCCTTGTTTCCCTTGAGCAGGGATTTTTCACACAGGAACAGACCCCTTTGTTGGGGCCAGCTGTATTTTTCCACTGACCATTTCTTTTTGTGTGCTTGTATGCATATATGAATATGAATATTTACATTATCTGTAGCTAGTTATGGTTTATGGCTTTGAAGAAAAATTGAGTAGAAAAATATGTAGGTATCTTTTTTCTTTTTTGTACTGAAAACATACTTTAATTTAACCCCCCTCCTAGAGTATTATTTTTAAGTTGCTAGTCACCGCCAGCAATTTTGATCATATTCACAAATCTTT
>NW_015609563.1:0-651 GCF_001515605.1 Sinocyclocheilus anshuiensis | reverse complement strand
GTTCTATCATAAGCATGCATAAAACAGTATACAATACAAAAGACAGCAAAGATTAAATATTGAGTGAAATATTATTGTAAATATAAATATATAAATATTAATTACCTACAAAATAAAGTTTGTGCCACAATCAAAGTAAATGCAAAGTCTGTGAACATCCAAAAAATTTATTATGAAATTAATACAATTAAATAAATCAAATGAAATGGTTATTGACTATCTAAAGTTTGCATGCCTGTAACTCTAAAAGTATTCAAGATATTTACACATCCTTCTAGATTCTCATTCTTCATAAACTTTTCTTTTGAAATCTTAAAAATAATATAATGATGCTGCCATCTTTCTCAAGTCATTTTTACCCCCCTGTAATCTGGCTCAGAATCTCGGGTGAAAATTGTCGTTTTGACCCCCCTCAACAAAATAGTTGATTACTCCGTAAATAATCATCTATGACATTTAATATTTTGGCTTTCGTCACGATTTATGTTTATCTTTCTACAGAAAAAATATGAACAAAATGAAAAATTTGAGCCGGGGAATTTTCCATAATTTGGTTGATTTGAGACGGAATGACCCTATTAACATTTGAATGTCTCCTACTGAATTCACCGTTCAATATTTATTCAATATTCTTGCATATACAGTATCTCA
>NW_015609562.1:0-651 GCF_001515605.1 Sinocyclocheilus anshuiensis | reverse complement strand
ATCTGGCATTTCTTTTTGTAATATTAGACTGGTGTTGACATGTACAGCTAGTGTTACTGTCTTTTAGTCGGAAGACATTATCATGACAAAGCACAATTATTCCTTTGAAAAGAAATGTTCACCAAATGTCTTAGACTTCTTCCTGAGAAGTTATACTTCAATATAAGTCAGATTATAAAATTAAATATTTATAATGCAAATATAATTGATTAAATATGAAAATATAGTGAAATTACATTTTATTCCATTTATAATTTGTATTCATTGTTGATGTGAATAAAGCATTTCTAGTTAACGGCATGGTTTAAGTAAGTGTAGGAGTGTTTTATTTACTTTTTATTTCAAAAACTATATTTGGCATTATTTTAATGAAATGAAACCCACTAATAAACCAGAGGGTGGTGCCAGTTAATACTGTAAAGGAGTTTTGTTTTCATACGAAGTGAACTTTGTGCATCTGTTATTTGGTAACAACAGCAGTTTTGGCATTTTCCAGACCGGAAAAACACAAAATTGTAGACAGCACAAAAGTGTGTGGCCATTCAAACTATGCTGTCCAGCACATTTACTGTTTGCCCTTGGAAGGTTCAGGAAAACCTCAAAATTGCCCCTTTACCACTTTGAAAACATATGCCTTGTCAGATTTCTTAG
>NW_015609561.1:0-651 GCF_001515605.1 Sinocyclocheilus anshuiensis | reverse complement strand
AAACGCTGATAGAAATAAGCTCTCTGACAGTTCTGGACCTCTGAGGGAGACGGACAGATGGGAGACGGTGTGTACAGAGGTCCAGGAGGACGTGAAACAAGGGGTGGATGTATGGATGGATGGAGAGGGGAAGAAACAGAGGACCAAACACCAGCAGAAGAGGACAAATCCGTTAGTCATTGTACCCCTTTGTTGAGTTTAAAAGCTTCACGCCCTTGTGTCCTACACATTTCTTCGGCATTTATAGTCTTCCTCCACAACCTATGCATTTAATAGCTGATCCAATGTGATATATCGACTCACCGTCCTTCCACAGCTCCGAAACAAACTTGTCGGTGGATTGATTGAGCAAAGTCGCCACGTTATCGTTCAGTGGGTCCATGTTCTTCATCAGCCACTCATCCGCCTTATAATCCACCTGAAAAACACAATCACAGATGCTTAAAATGCCCAAATAAGGCCATGTTATCGCACATGGGTTCAGCCGAGGAGCAAGTCAGCACCTTTCCAGCATAGTGCATGATGCAGAAATCCGCCTCGTCCTTCAGTTTCTTGGGTTTATGGAATTTGGGATGCGTTCCTTGCTCCTGTAGGACCTTCTCCACAAAGCTCTTGTCCGTGGCTTTGGGGAACCAGCACTCCTCGTCCAGG
>NW_015609560.1:0-650 GCF_001515605.1 Sinocyclocheilus anshuiensis | reverse complement strand
TCTGAAATGACCATCCAATCATTTGCAATAATCTTTCCATTCATTTCAAATGTGATATGAGTTGTTTTTTGCTCCTTGTTTATTGTCGTGCTGTCCCTCTCATCAATGATGTGTTGTTGTTTTTTTCATGTATTTGTGTGTATTTGATGGACTCCTTGACTCTGTTTCATCTGTGTGAGTGTTTGTCAGCAGGCGTGCCGTGACATGAAGTGACGGTTTTCCTGTGCGTTGCAGAGTTTCGCTCCCCGTCTCACGTGAGTGGTCTGAACCGCTCGGCGTCTCTGAGCTGCACTGAGAGAGTCGACTCGGTGTCCATCAGCGGCAGCAACAGTCAGCTCAATAACAGCCCCGCGGCACAGTACGTCCCTGATTTTAACGTGCGGGCCCTCACTGACCTGCAGTATGTGAAGGTACGTTATGTCCATCAACAACAAAGTTTCAGTCTGGTCTTCACACAAGTGTGTGTTTGACTTCAGAAGACTTGAAAAATAGCGCACAAGTTGTATGGACTGTTTTTATGATGCTTTTTGAAGCTTGACTTTACTTCAGCTGTTTCTAAAGCAACTAAACTAAACTATTATATATGTGACCCTGGAGCACAAAAGCAGTCTTAAGTAGCATGAGTATATTTGTAGCAATAGCCAAAAATA
>NW_015609559.1:0-651 GCF_001515605.1 Sinocyclocheilus anshuiensis | reverse complement strand
ATATTTAAAAAAAATTTTTTTTTTTTTTTTTTTAATCTATTTGACAAGGCACATATCTAATTTTCACTTACTTTCAGCTTGATTTAAGGTAACTGAAATTAAAATTAATAAAAACTATACATTTGAAAAAACAAATAGACTTTAAAATTAAACTGAAAATGGAAAATCTAAAACTTGATTCAAAATATTAATAAAAACTAGAATACTGTCTCAATGACACTAAAAATACACTGATTTACATATCAAGATCTGTTGTCTGACATATTCAACGAGAAAAAAAAGTAGGGAATCATGAACTGATTGCTTCATTAAAAGTGTGATTTACATACCAGAATGGAGCCGTTTGATTGGACGAGAGGATCTGAAAAATAAGTGGAATTAATGACGTCAACTGAAAGCGAAAGCTGTTTCAGAAGCTGATATCATGGTGAAAGATTATGCAGACAAGCTCTTGTTTAATTTGGAATAACGTGCACCGATAAGACATGCACACTAAGATTGTGGATTATGAACATAAACAGGGTCGATTTTATTTCTTGTTGACTTTAAAAGAAGCTCCATTAGTCTTTGTCAGATCTGCACAGAACCAGTGGCCAACAGTTGAGCTGCTCATCATTCAGAACGCTCTACACGTCCCTCGTGTGTTCTTTT
>NW_015609558.1:0-650 GCF_001515605.1 Sinocyclocheilus anshuiensis | reverse complement strand
GTGTACTCACATTTTTCATATCGTTGTCAAACAGCACCACAACAGACTTTAAACAGGTGTCAGTTTGATGAGTAAAACATGGAACAATCAGACCCAATATGATGAACTTGGACTCCTTACAGTCCTACAAAAACAAATGCAGAAGTTGACATTTATTAAGAATTTCACATATTCATAAAGCATGGATACAACCATAAATCCCAACATGTCTTAGCAATTAAATAAGGTGTAGTTAGCAACTAAAACACACATACTTTTGAGAGCACATAGTTGCAGTCTCCATGGAAAGTGAATTCTTTCCCGTCAAAGGTGGTGAAGTGAGATCCTTCTTCTACTGAGCACAGGCCAGGGCCGGGAATACTTGTACAGATCCAGCTTCCCTCCTTACATATGCTGAGTTAAATAATACAATTACAAACAGACGTGGAAAACAATGAGCTTCAGATGTCAACATGGTAAATCACAGTTCTGATATTTTTATATATTTATGAAACGGCCATTTTTCCTATTCATCCAGTGTCATCATAATTTAGCATATTGTCATGAATATGCAGTTAACAGTAATATTGATGAATAGACATATTTTTCTTGTATATGAGTAGTAAAATACATGAAAGGACACAAAATGCACTAGGATAAAAAAAAAATGC
>NW_015609557.1:0-650 GCF_001515605.1 Sinocyclocheilus anshuiensis | reverse complement strand
GTAGCTTACTTGCTGCTTTTACACTTTGTTGTGGAAAAACTGCATATGTTAGCAGCATCACCATATAAAGTAGCTTCAACGTCTAGGAAGAAAGCTACATAAATACAGATATCTTAGGTTATAAACTCTGTTCTGCTGTCCAGTGGTCTTTCGAGTAAACATACTTACCATGTTTAACTATCCTGGAATAAACTCCAATAGATATCAGGATCAGTGCAATTACCTATAACACAGATAAACCGTGAGTGTATGTTTAAACAGATGTTGTACAGAAACACAGGATGATTCTAATGTTGTTTCTCTTCAGGGTGTGGCAGGAACAAATCCTTATTCATTCGTTTTGCTAAATAAAAAAGGACTTAAGTGTGTAAATGGCTTGACTAAGTAAAGACTTATTGTCAAGTTTAAGTTCACTGTTTAGTGAGGGGCCTGTTGCACATCAAACTGTAGCTATTGTGAAAAAACCTGATCAAGGCCAAGAAATAAAAGAGTGGAGGATTTATGCAGTTTGTACGTACTTATATCAGCATTTGTGAAAGTTCATGAGAAGAAAAGAGTACAGGAAACCATGATAACCACAAATGAATCATGGTTTTGCTACACCAGTAGTTTAACCATGGTATTTGTAGTAAAACTGTGGTTATACAAAT
>NW_015609556.1:0-650 GCF_001515605.1 Sinocyclocheilus anshuiensis | reverse complement strand
GGTGGCTTTGCAGGCAAATCCTGAGATAAAGATGGAGATGATGAACTGAAGGATGGAGAACACCAGCAATATTCCAGTGATCCCCAGATCATATACCTAAATAAACACATTAAACATGCCCATATATGAAAGCAGTTCCACAAATAACATCCCAGCAGTTATATTGAGTTTATTCTGATGATAAGGGTATATCTAAAAAATCAGGATATAAGTTGTTAATAAGTAAAATTTTGTCATGATTTCCTCACCTTCTTGTCATTTTATGATTTTTTTTCTTCAAAAGAAGATATTTTAAAGATTTCTTTAATGCAATTCCAAATCATTTTAAAGCATCCAATATCTTTGTGAGGAACAAACTGAGGTTTATGTCAAGATTTTCAATGTAATGACTTAAAAGTAAATGATAAAAGAATCTTCATTTTGGGAGAAGTTTTAAGTGAATAAAATAGCTAAAAACGAATTAAAAAACATTAAAACAAAATATTGCACATTGTACATTTAGTACCTGAGATTTTATACAGTCATAATTGTAGTAGCTTTCATAGTTGCAATTTTGATGTGACCTTGGGGAAGCTATTTCTATGCCCATCAGAAGAATGGTGAGTCCTGCAGTTATGGCACTGATCACATTCATTCCAAGAGAGGCTTTC
>NW_015609555.1:0-650 GCF_001515605.1 Sinocyclocheilus anshuiensis | reverse complement strand
TTACGCTAGAATCAGAGGACTCACTACCGCTTTCCATCCCATCGTCACTATAGACAACCTCCACATCTGCTTTCTTTGATTTCACAGCTTGTAAATCTCCAGCCTTTTTTCTCTTTGTTGGCACTTTAAATTGGCTCTGTTCTGTCTCCATCTCAACGCCATCCCAAAGTAAATCGGACTGTGAGACATTAACCGCTCCATCACCTCTTTGCATATCTGTCTCCATAACGGATTTAGAAATCGGAGTATCAGCGTCGATAGCAGCTGAAGCGCTTTTTTCACCCACGCTCTCGGGGTTAATTACCTGCGCTGTTACACTCTCACTCGCAGACAGACTCGAGTCATCTCTCTCCTCTCCTTTCCCTGACTCTGTCTGCGCCGGAGCGGCGTCTGACGGTCCGGCCTCAGCCGACTCACCACCATTACTCACACTATCCTCAGACACAGATTTCTTTTCATTTGCTTTACTAGGACACGTGCGAATTAAATGGCCCACCTCCCTGCAATTGAAACATCTCATTTTTTCCGTAGTAGCATAGATCACATAATCACAATCATCAATTTTAAGATGAAGTGATAAGTCGAGTTCTTCATCTTCTTTTAAAATCATAAAAAGAAAACGCCTAAACGAAACCACATGTTTCAAGAGA
>NW_015609554.1:0-650 GCF_001515605.1 Sinocyclocheilus anshuiensis | reverse complement strand
TCTCTCTCTCAGGTCTGACCAGAAAAAAACTAAAGTGAAGAAGAAAACCAGTGACCCTCAGTTTGATGAGACATTTCATTTTGAGGTACAGCTTCATCCATTTATTGAATATTAGTTAATGAATGTTGATTTGGTGACTCTAAATTGTTTCTTAACCTCTCAAACCAGGGCTGTATGGGGGACAAGTCCCCCTCCACAGTAATTAGAAATGGGCAAATTGTCCCTGCCAGTATTTGAAATTCTAACTGTTCTACTGTACTCCATTACGCAGTGCTCTGTTAGTTAGGATGACAAAATGTTTAAAAGTTACATTTTTAGGCTGCTCTGCCTCAGCGGTCTAACAACGCTCGTCAATGTCGAAATGATTGAGATGGCCAATCAAAGTCAAAGTAAGCAGGTTTACTCTTCACAGAAGCAGAGCACAAATTCCAGCATGAAGTGTCAGTTTTAACGTTGAAAGAGAGGGTGGTGAGATTAAAGCAGTGAAACATTTAATATTTGACAACTTTTGTAACATTACAAATGTTAAACAACTGACAGTAATATTAAACTATTGAACTTGTTTCTCAAATATGACGTTTTCATTAAAAATATAGTATATTAGGTTAGGGATGCACTGATACCACTTTTTCCAGTACTCGCCCGATACG
>NW_015609553.1:0-650 GCF_001515605.1 Sinocyclocheilus anshuiensis | reverse complement strand
GCGATTTATCGTGCAGCCCTAATTATAATATTAAACATTTCCTAAATTGTCATTACCACAATTCAGCAATAATTACTCATTATGGTAACATACAGAAAATCATACAGAAAAATTTAATTCCATTTCAATTAAATTAAAAAAACTTCTTTACCGTAACATGCAGAAAATTATATATTAAAAATATTTTTATCACAGTTTGACATATTTCCTAAATTACTTTCATGGCAATGAAACATAATTCCTAAAATGTAATTACCACAGCACAAAACCTCATTACTGAAACTTGTGGAAAATTATTATTTTTATTTCAATTTAACATGTTGTATAAATTGTCTTTACTATGATGCAGCAAAAACATTACCATGACATACAGAAAATGTATTTTCATGACAGAAAATGACAGAAAATTATTTTCATGACAGTTAAACATATTTCCTAAAATGTCATTACTAAATTGTAGCACAAAACCTCATTACCGTAACATGCAGAAAATTATACAGAAAATTACGGTTTTTATTACACTTTTAACATATTTTCATAATTGTATTTACTATAATGCAGCAAATAAATCATTACCGTAACATACAGATAATCATAAAGAAAATATTACTTTCATGTAAATTAAACGTATTTCCTAAAATGTCATTACT
>NW_015609552.1:0-650 GCF_001515605.1 Sinocyclocheilus anshuiensis | reverse complement strand
TCATTCCTTTTTTATAGTTGTTGAGTCAACACAGTAAGGACACAACATGTTCCAGGGAGGATGATGCACCACTTTTAAATCTCTTCTTGGGACGGAGACAGTGGACACACAACCTCAGCTCAGATTCACAAATAATGCAAATACACACCAGACACAGGAACCAGACACAACCAAACCTGCTGTATAACACATCAGAAGGTCTAAAAATGAGGTCTGTACTTTTTTCCACTTATGAGGGAAAAAACAACACTGGAATTGGTTTGTGGACACAGTATGAACTTGCATCGAGAAGATTTTTCCAGGAGTGAAAGTGGGGAAAGAAAAAATGGCCTATTTGGAAAAAGTGGCTAGAGAGTGAGAAGAGAAAGAACGAGAGAGAGAGGGAGAGAGAGAGAGAGAGAGAGAGATGCCCCACCCATCCCTCTGGCTGCTTGCTCCAGCTCAGCAGTGCGGAATGTGCTGGCATACCACAGGTCCAACAGAAGAATGCACAGTTTCCGACTGGGGTGCGTTGCATCCGAAACGACGCTGGTTAGACACATACCTTCTTTTTGAGATCATCCCCCTCAACGCTACTTTAGCAAACACTTCCTTAAACGGGCTCCCCAAGATCTAATGCATTCAGCAGAGTAGTGGGTGGAGAGAAATAC
>NW_015609551.1:0-649 GCF_001515605.1 Sinocyclocheilus anshuiensis | reverse complement strand
TATTATATTATATTATATTATATTATATTATATTATATATATATAAAAGATATATTTCTCAGTTTCTCAATATTGTATTGCTGTTCTCTTTGTAATCTGACTATTATTTTTCCAACTTATTAACTTGTATTAAAAAGAGATCAATTTAAATGTGACAATAACCCTAAATTTTACAAACAGAAAAGAGCAAGAGCCAAATCAAGTGAATCACTCACAAACAACTTCCTGTTCATCCTCTGGTTGCTGTTCAGGATCTTTGGGGCAGTAGTGAGGTGAAAGGTCATCTTCAAGCAATTCCGTGACAGCAGCGTTGCACATCGCTGCACCCAGCCAGGATGGGGCATTTCTAAAATAAATAAACATCTCACATATATCAACAGTGTGATAACACACACGCTCAAGTGAACTTACACTATCGTCCAAAATTTGGGGTCGTAAGATTTTGTAATGTTTTTGAAAGAAAATACTTATGCTCACCAAGGCTGTATTTATTTGATCAAAAAGTACAACACAGTACAGTACAACAGTACAAGTACAGTACAACAGTAATAATATGGTGAAATATTATTACAATTTAAAATAACTGTTTTCTAATTGAATGCACTTTTAATGTAATTTATTCCTGTGATGCAAAGCTGAATTTTCAGCA
>NW_015609550.1:0-650 GCF_001515605.1 Sinocyclocheilus anshuiensis | reverse complement strand
GCCACTGCCACGGGTTTTATAAATGAACCGGATGCTGCGTCCCTCAGTACGGCAGAGCAAACCAACTGCAGTGGGTTAAGCCGTAATTAATCTATCATCTCTCCTTCCCCTCACTCTTTTTAATACAGATGAGCATCTTCACTCCGGAATCCTCGCTATGGTAAATTATGTATGTTTATAGATCAGCGCATCTCTTGGACGTTAATGCTACGGTGTTTATCCGCTTATTGGCTGCCCGTGACCCCTGTTGACTGGGAACTAGTAAAGTTCGCTCCACAAGTGAGTGACATGTCCAGAGATCCCGGGGGGATCTGATTGGTGGATGCCCACCCTGTCTCGGCCCTGATTGGCCCTGGGTGGTCCGTGTTCCTCATTTGCATGCAAATGTCTCCACATTGTCTGATCAGATAACGGTCTAGTCTGGAGACGCCCAGAGCTGCCAATCTCACAGATTGGATTAGATCGAAGAGGGCTGAGGGTTGGCTTGTTCTGGTTGGTTAACGTGCCCTCCGGGGGGCTCGGGACGACAGCGGTGCCCCCACAGAGCAGCACTTCTGTCTCCGTTTCCTACTGTCAGCTTGTCCTCGCCCCGTTCCTCCTGCCCTGCTACCCCTCTTGTTATGAGCCTAACACCAGCAGGCAGTGTATTA
>NW_015609549.1:0-650 GCF_001515605.1 Sinocyclocheilus anshuiensis | reverse complement strand
GTGGTGTGGATTATTGTGATGTTTTTATCAGCTGTTTGGACTCTTCCTTTGAAAATTTCCTTTGTTAACTCAATGTTATGTTGGTTGAACACAATTTCATTAGAAATTCAAAAAGACAGATGCGAACTGTTTTCGTTGAGCAAAAACATTTGTTTTTAGAGTGTGGAATCTGACCTTTGCTGGTGGAATGGCTTCAATTACACAGTTTCCTCAGATTAGACAGTGATTAAGATGATAGATTTGAGGCCGAGGGTGATGCACGAGGAGGCCTTCCTTCCTTCCTACCTTCCCAGCGTGAGGAGAACACGACTCTGAGACTCCTGACATGATGTAATTTAGACATCAGCGCGGAGGATGTACACTGTCAGCGTCTCCAGCCCCTCATTAGGATGCCAGTCAGATATGATTCTCTCCGTGAGAGGAATGTTCCCTCGTTTTATCACGCAAATGATCAGGGGGAAGAATCTGGAAGAACAACTCGGCATCAAATATACAGGCAAATATTAACGTGACAGGAAATATTCTGCGGCTCAAATCCCCTCCAGAGCCTTTGCGTTCGGTTGTAAAGCGGAAGGTTGTAATGTTGTAGCGCCTTGAGGGGCTTATTAGGATCTATAAAAGCTGCAAACTACCTGTATTTCTGTTCTTTG
>NW_015609548.1:0-650 GCF_001515605.1 Sinocyclocheilus anshuiensis | reverse complement strand
TCCTTGTCAAGGGGAGTGCTAACCTTCTCTCCTTTCATACAACACGATTAAACTCGTATATTCTCAGAGAATATAAAGGTCGGTAGCTGCCCATAATGCTCAACGACGGTGACAATTTTAAAATTGAAAACTTACTTCGTTCTTATGGTATGTATTACATATTGTTGTGTAGACATGTTTATATATACATTATACGCGTATTATTTGGATTCATGTTTTTTAAAAAGTTATTTTTGCCATCCTTAGGCGCCGCGCATTGCTTTCTCATTTACATATCCGACATGTCGGCCAATCACAACGACGCAACAACATACGCCACAGACTCTTGCCCAGGAAGTAAACACAAGCCCATGCAGTGTAAAAGCCGTTGTCGCCAAACAACGGTACCATGTATGTTGTGTTTTAATTCTCGATTTCAAATATTATTTATTGACTTTTTAAAATATTCATATGTGAGTTTTCTTGTAGCCTTTTTAGGTTACTGAATGATACTACATGAAAGTTAAGCGCTAATGGTTTGCGTTGTTCTTTTGGCCATTAACATTAGTAAATTTCAAATGAACGAATTAATAAATACATATTTTATTTTGAATTCTTATAAAAAAAATTGTATTAATATTATTTGTTTATAAAGTTAACACGAGTGTAAC
>NW_015609547.1:0-650 GCF_001515605.1 Sinocyclocheilus anshuiensis | reverse complement strand
AATCATACCAACTTGTGGAAAATGGGCATCCGATGACCCCTTTAAAATTTGGTCCATTTCTCTCACAAAAACACTGAATGACTTCAGAAGGCATGGAATACAAAGCTCCTATGGACTAATTTTATGATACTTTTATGGTGCTTTTTTTGTTATTTTAGAGCTTTATAGTTCCAGTTTGCATTCATTTTAATTTTACTGAAAAGGGTAGACAGGAAAAAACTTGTACAAGGTTAGAACAATATGAGGGTGAGTAAATAATGGAACATTTTTTTGGTGAACTGTTCATATAAGGCACCTTAAAATAATCAATCAAATAACCTTCTTAACAGCATGCTATTTTTTTGTTTTAACAAATGTGGGCTTTTTCCCCCTCATCTGCCATTCCTCCTCATTCTCTGCCTCTTCAGATTAGAGAGCAATGTGTCTATTTCCACCTCATCGACAGCAGCAAACGGAGCAAAATCCTTTTCTCCTAACGAAGAGGGAGAAGCATTGATTGTGTCGAAGGTCTTCTCTCCACACTTAATTAAATTAATTCTTCCAAGACTTCATTAGATGAGAGAGAGATTGAGAGAGAAAGAGAGGGAGAGGCAGGGAGATAGATAGGAACCATGTCGGCAGATTAATGTACTGTATCACTTTTTCAGAGG
>NW_015609546.1:0-650 GCF_001515605.1 Sinocyclocheilus anshuiensis | reverse complement strand
TTTGCCTAACAATTATGGTGGAATAGCCTACTAAATACTCATTTCATCTAAAGAATTCACAAGGCCATGTAATACTGAACAACACTGGAATTAAAGAAAAGCCAGTAAGCAGTTTTTCAATGCTTGTCTGTTTTGAAGCTCTGGTGCAAAAGAGGCTTAAGGTGAAACAAGGCTGCTTTTATCTCTGCCATAAGTTTAATTAACCAATAGATCAAGGACCAAATGAAAGGTATAGTTCACCTGAAAAAGTTTTTTTTTTTACTGGTGCATGGTGCTATAGCTAATGAATATAAACGGTACAAACTCAGTATCATTTAATGTAATGCAGTATCATTAATCACATAAACAGCGAGTCACATTTTCCTGGCAAAGTGTAAAATTAGCTTAGGTACATAAAAATGAATATTTATGAAGGTCTATGTATCAGTGAATGATTTAACGAAGAAATCTGTTTGTCAGGAGAACATGAGGGAAGTAATGAACAGAAGTGCCAATTTAGCCTGGATGATTCATTATCAAGATGGATTGTATAGTTATTGCGAATGATACAGCCAGTGGCACTCACAAAACAATAGCCTAACACTTAAAAGTAATATTAGATTTACAACTTAAAGGGGTCATATGATGTTGCTAAAAATAACATTATTTGG
>NW_015609545.1:0-650 GCF_001515605.1 Sinocyclocheilus anshuiensis | reverse complement strand
TGTGCACTTGTAGTTATTCCGGGGTGGGTGGGGGGACATGTTCGATTCCTGTGTTTCTGCTGTCTGCCGTGAATCATAGTAACTATGGCCGTGAATGGGCTTCATTCCATTTCAGATTGCCGCCGGCCGACGAGCACACAATACATGAGACAAATACATGAAACTGTATTTTATTATTATTGTTATCTTTATTGTTTAAATCCTCAAATACAACGTTAGACAAAAACATCAATATTACGAATATTATGTATTTTTATCTTTTTTTTTTATTCAAGAAATGTTTTACAATAGTGCAAACACACATTTCTTAGAAATCTAGAACATTTCCAAAAAAGCATATATTAAACAAATGAAGTCAATTTTGCACAAATGTATTTTTTTATCTTCTTATCCGCCGAGCGGCACATACTACGTCACTTCCGCAGTCTTCGGTTGATTTGAATTAACGATATTACGGTGCATAACTTACTGGAACAAAGCTGAGCAACGTGTTGTTGCTGGTGACAAAACCAATGATTATATATATGTACATTGAAGCGATACTGGCGTTAAAGACCAGCTGATCGCTGTCCGATTCTGTGAATGAATGCCCGCATTGCATTGTGGAATATGGGCTTTGAATGCGTCTTAGCTCGGATCATATCGTAATG
>NW_015609544.1:0-650 GCF_001515605.1 Sinocyclocheilus anshuiensis | reverse complement strand
GTGTTTCTCCTCGACTGAGCCTCTTAACGCTTTCACACAATCTTGCTTGCCTACACTGTCCTTTTCCACCTATAATCACTCGCTTGCGATCCTTCTGCCGAGTCTCTTTCTAGCCCTTCCTCTCATTCCACGGCACAGTTTGTGTTCCTTCTCTCACATATCTCAACTCACCCACTCGCATCCTCTTTCCACACGTTCTCCCTCACCGTCCCACACTCTTAGGCATTTCCCCTCCCCTAATTCAGGCACGTTTTGGCGCGATTTTAATTGCACCGCCTCCTTTGATTCCACTCACTAGCACAACTCCCTGTGACTAACAGGGTGTTCAGGTCCTTTTTTTTATTAAAGTGACCTTGTTTTGTCTGGTGGTTCCTAATTAGCCTGCTCGCTTTGAAGGACACAGACGTACGTTTTTGTTTGCGTTTGTTAACTTGTCGTAGCATGTTCATTCTCTGCAGTTTTGTGTATGTGTGTTTACGTTTGTGCTTGTGCAACGCTGCAGAAGAGCTGTTGAGGGTAAACAGTCGTGTGTGTGTGTACGTGTGAGCAGCTGCTGTTAGAGCGAGCACCATGGGGGGGTCCAGCTGAAGATGAGTCATCTCACTGGCGACGGCAGGTGTCCCATTAACCCCCTGGCCCTCTCTCCTCCT
>NW_015609543.1:0-650 GCF_001515605.1 Sinocyclocheilus anshuiensis | reverse complement strand
AAAAGTTTGGTCAAACTATGAGGGGGCGTCGTGGCATTTTCACACATGGGCTTCATTCTAACATGGGACTCTAACAAAGCTGCTGCTGGTCTAAAAATATTGTAGGCACGTTGTTGCTTTTGAAGCTGAGTTTCTTGCCTTATCTGCTCTACTATTTGCTGTATGCTCTTTTCCTATCTGATATATTTCTGCAACTAAGACCTTTAATTTCTCACCATAAAGAGTAAGTAGTTTGCTTGTACTATTGACCCTATGACATAAGATTTTTCCTCAAAGAGGGACGTAATTTTGTGTCTACAGAAGGTTCCAGCAACTAAAGTGAGGTGAAATAAAAAATTTCGCTAGTGTGCACTTGTTTATAGCAGCCTCACCCAATACCTTTTGGGGGGCATTGTGAATACAAGTCTGGATTTTTGGCAGCCTACTGACATATCTCCAGTGAAACGGCCCAGCACTACAACTCCAGTTTTATCAGTTGTTCCCCCACTTCCTGCTTGCACTTTTTGTGACCAATCATGCTTCCCTAACCAGTGCTGGCAGGAGTGACTCATTTGCAGGGCCTTGCTCAAAATCCTGTTCTTCTTGGAACCAGTCAGCACCTCTCCATACTGTTTACGATTATCCGGTAATATCCTCTCTGCCTTGACCTT
>NW_015609542.1:0-650 GCF_001515605.1 Sinocyclocheilus anshuiensis | reverse complement strand
CAGCATCATTACTCCAGTCTTCAGAGTCACATGATCTTTCAGAAACCGTTCTAATATTTTTGAGGAAACTGTGATACTTTTTTGTACAATAGCTTATGTACAATATATTTTTTTGTGTGTAATCTTTACTGTCCATTTTAAACAATTTAATGCTTCATTGCTGAATACAAGCATTATTTTCTTTCATAAAATAAAATAAAACATCAAATTAAAAAAAAACTTTAAATAGAGTATGTTAGATAAGACTTCGGTCATGACTGAAAGTGTTGAAAGGACGTTTTAAGTCATCAGTTTTGACATGATGCAAAACCCAAGAAAACCATTGATAAACCATTGACATAAACATTTGCAAGGATTTTCCTGGAAATAAAAAAAACGCAAAAAAAACAACAACATATTTTGGAACAACACTGTCAGAAACAAACTAAGTTAAAACCTGAAAAGTCATATCAGTTTACTTCAATCTTGGTAGCACTTCCAAACAGCTCTTTTCTATGGGCAATAGACATGTACGTACAGCTTGAAAATGTCCAATTTTTTTTTGTCAAGATTACGTGTAGGTTTCATAAATGATGCTTCATTTGTTGTTGTTACCGACCCCAAACTTTTGAACTGTATTGTCTTTATCTTGTCAGCTTTTTCACCTACAA
>NW_015609541.1:0-650 GCF_001515605.1 Sinocyclocheilus anshuiensis | reverse complement strand
TTTAAACAGATTTAGTGAGTTTCATAACTAGCTGAGTCAGGCTCCAATTTCAGGATTTTGTGATTGCAGTACTTGTTGTGTGAATTTAATTTTATATGTTTCAATGTGCCCTGTCCCTCACAGTCACAACACCTAATTATTTCTGGTAAACATAGTTAATTTGTGGCAAAATGTTCAAAAACGATACAGCAAACTGATGGAAATGATAGATAGTTTTAGATGCTTTTAGTAGAACTTGTAGCCAAACTTTTAATTGAAGAGATTATTAGTTTGTTGATGGTGATGGTGGTGATGATGATGAATGTTATTATTACAGTTTTAATGACTTTGCAATCAAGCCAAATTAAAAAATGTACTTTAAAGTACATTTGAAATCATTATGTTTTAATAATGTTATAATTACATAATTGTGATGTGTTGACTAATTTACTAAAGCACATGTAAATTACTTTATAATTTTTAATTGTAGTGTGTAATTCAATATTACATTCAAAATTGGAACATTTGAAAAATATGCTAAATTGCAATATCATATCATTACACGTTACATGTGTAATTACAAATAGATTTAAAACATCACACGTTTCAAGAGAAATGACATTAAAATATATATATATATATATGTGACCCTGGACCACAAAATCAGTCAT
>NW_015609540.1:0-649 GCF_001515605.1 Sinocyclocheilus anshuiensis | reverse complement strand
CATGATCCTTCAGAAATCATTCTAATATGCTGATTTTGTGCAATTATTATTGGAGTTCAGTTATTAGTAATGGTGTTTATTATTATTTAAACGTTATGAGATTAATATAATACCATATCTTGCTTAACCCAAACTTTTAAATGGTGTATCACAATTTCCACCAAAATGTTATGCAGCAATACTGTTTTTAACATTGATAATAATAAGAAATGTTTCTTCAACACCAAATCAGCATATTAGAATGTTTTCTGAAAAATCATGTGACACTGAAAATCCGGCTTCACAGGAATAAATTGCATTTCAAATTTTTTGTTTTATTTAAAGTTATTATACTATTTGTAATATTATAATTGTTTTGTTATTTTAAATTATAATAACATTATCTCTATATATAGTGAAAGACATTTATACACATTTTATATTACTACAAATAATGTATATACATATTATACAATATTATACAAATTATATATACTCACACACACATATACATATTTATGCTATGCATTAAATACTTAATAATATTAATATAAACATAATAATATTTATACATTTGTGCTTTATTTGGATTTACTGGTATATTCATGCCAGCTTCTAAGAATGCAGTAGTCCTGTTATATTCTTGTGTCCTTTATATGTTTGTCCGAAT
>NW_015609539.1:0-631 GCF_001515605.1 Sinocyclocheilus anshuiensis | reverse complement strand
TTATTATATAACATTTTATCACATTAATATAATGACAATTACAGAATGGATGTTCTTTATGGCCATGATGCAAATTTCTTAATGGAAAATACAAATTTGATCTTTAAAGTTTGGGGTGGAATATGACCTGAACATGTTCTAGACAGGTTTCTTGAGATACTCTGATGTCCAGACCTGCTGGTCTCACTGGGACGTGTAGCACAGTAAATTATGATAATACTAGTCATCATTTTCAGATTAAGATGTATATTATAAGCCCTGAATGTGTCTGAATGGAGCCCGATTATAGAACTGGTTGTCTTAAAAAGGAATGAGCTACTTTTACTTTGAGGTGTGTGTGTGTGTGTGTGTGTGTGTGTGTGTGTTTCTTTGTATGTGTTTGGAGTGGGGTCACTGTAAAAGAGAGCAGTAGAGCATAATTTTAGGCTGGAGAGACTATTTCAGGAGCAGACGGGGTGCCAGTGGAATAACAGTCAGTCATGTGACACCTGAACTGGTTCAGAAACAGGAAACAGCAGTCACTCACTGGCTTGTTTTTTGGCCGGCTGAGTTTCATTCTGCTCTGGGATTGGGACAAATGGTTTTGGTAAATGTGGTTTGCAAGATTTAGTTTGGGCTTCATTAGTCACGC
>NW_015609538.1:0-650 GCF_001515605.1 Sinocyclocheilus anshuiensis | reverse complement strand
TAGCTCTGCTATGCTGCATATAAACTGCTGAACTCACTTGTCTAAATGGCTGATTTCCTGTTAAATATCTGATACTATCGGGAGCCAGTGCGGCCGCAGCCAAACAGGGCGCCGCCATAAATGTTGGATTAGAGTTCAGAAGGACATTTTGGCAGACATGTGTGCCTCATGTGGTTTCTTTGATAAACTTCACTATTGCAATTAGGGCTGTCAATAGATTAAAATTTTTTATCTAATTAATGACACCCTTTTTCTATGATTAATCGTGATTAATCGCACACTTCATGAAAGTACGCATAGACCATTTATCTTGTTTCAAAACAAAACAGCAAAGTAAAACAAAAGATTGAAGATTGAGTCTCAAAAATCTGTATTTTCTGCAAGTTTTTTCAAGATAAATTTAGATATCTTTCCAAAAAAGGACTCCAAAAGAACTCCTAAAGGAAACTCCAAAAGGACACTAAAGAACCAAATAATATAAGAAGCTCATTTAAGCACATATGAAATGTTTAAAAATGCTAAAAAAAAATCAGAATTGTATAGTATGTGTACAGCACAGTGCAACAGCAAAGAGCTTTTTTACATTTTAGAGAAGTTAAGCTGCGATACCGAACAGGACCACATGGTGATGCCAAAAAACCCTAAACCAA
>NW_015609537.1:0-650 GCF_001515605.1 Sinocyclocheilus anshuiensis | reverse complement strand
GTAATGATGCTGAAAATACAGCTTTGATCACAGAAATAAACTACATTTTAACAAATATTCACATAGAAAACAGTTATTTTAAATTGTAAAAATATTTCACTATATTACTGTTTTTATTGTATTTTTGATCAAATAAATAAGCCTTTTATACTCTAATTATTATTCTGGACTGAGTCGTGGAGGTTGCAAAATAGCTGATATAATGAATTCATTATTAATACTTTGCAACCGCAAATGGTCCACATTTCCACAAATAAACTATTTACTTAGCATAAGAATTGTTTATTGCATTGGTTATTACAAATAATTGTAATTTTATTGGTGTCTTTTTTTATCAACGCTGTGGCTATTTTAAAGAGTTATAAG
Organism: Sinocyclocheilus anshuiensis; assembly: GCF_001515605.1. Taxonomy (NCBI): domain Eukaryota; kingdom Metazoa; phylum Chordata; class Actinopteri; order Cypriniformes; family Cyprinidae; genus Sinocyclocheilus; species Sinocyclocheilus anshuiensis. The sequence continues at coordinate 284 of NW_015609537.1, read as the reverse complement.
AAATGTTCCCTCTAAGCTGCGCAGAAGAAATAATGTGCCGCATAAATAAGTTGGGAAAGCCATTTGTGAAAGCGAATGAATTGCAATGCTGGGGTAAACCGCTATAGAGTTGATATCGCTATAGAGTTAGAACTGGGGAATGCGGTTTATAGGTTTCATATAAAGAGAATGATGTGCACCAAATGAGTCACTGTAGAAACCGAATATTTTAATGGTTGCGGACGTAATAGCTCAAATCAAGAGCCAACGCAAACGCAATGACGTGAAATAAAACGTCATCATGT
>NW_015609536.1:0-650 GCF_001515605.1 Sinocyclocheilus anshuiensis | reverse complement strand
ACCGCAGAGTTCCCAGCCGCTCGCATCCAGACGCCGCTGCCCTTCACTGTTGGAGACAACCGCACCTACGACAGCTACTGGAACCTTCCTCTGCTGCCACACAAGAGCTACAGCGTCTACTATCAGGCCGTCAGCACAGCCAACGGGGTGAGAACACACTAACACTCGCACAGCTTCAGATTCACGGTGTGATCGTGCATCTGATCTCTCAGTAAGAACACACGAGGATTTGAGGAATCATTCCTCTCTGAATCTCAGACTAACCCTCAACTTTAGTACTTTAGTGCTAGTAAACGGGAGTAACTGTAATCTCAGACTCATCCCACATGTCTATCAGTGTTCTGCCTGACTGTAATTGTCTGTGAAGGAGAAAAACAGTTGTTAGATGAGAGGAACTCAAGCAGGTAATTAGCAGCCAGTGGGCCGAGAATAATTTAAACGCTGCCCTTTACAATGAAACCAGACTCCATTTTTTATTGTTATTTATTGCGATGCACCCTTAAAGTCAAACTTTTTCTCACTCTGATGCACTTGAGAGTCTTGCAATTAAAATAACGGCATATTTATATATTTTTATATAATTTATTTTATATATAAATAAATATATATGGAATGTGTGTATGTATATATATAAATATATATATATATAT
>NW_015609535.1:0-648 GCF_001515605.1 Sinocyclocheilus anshuiensis | reverse complement strand
TATATATATATATATATATATATATACGGCATTTATTTTATCTATCTATCCAAGCATTGTCTCTTAGATATAGGTCAGCTGTGGATAAATAAAAGGTCTTCTGCACCCTGCAGTACTGTTTTAGCTTACAGATAGTTAAGTAAAATATTCAAAGTTAGATTTAAATGAATTGAAATGTAGTATTACAGGATACGTTTAATATCTGAATAGTCTAAAAAAAAATAATAATGGTAAAATAATAGTGAGGCTATTTGTTCATACATAATGTATTTTATTTGCAAATCAGAAGCAGTGAATGAATCACCATTCCTAACAGACTGAAGGGGAAGACCTTAACAGCAATGTAAAGAAATGTCAGTTCTCTCTGGCAAATTCAAAATGACAGCTTCTACATGTTTTAGGGACTGTCGTAACACCTCGAGACTCGAGCTGAATATAGCCGGTGGAGCTGTTTACTGTCAACCACAGAGCAAGCTTTCACTCTGTCTCTGGCTTCATGTTGCACATTTGATTTGGAAATGATGTGGAAGGCAGAGGCGAGAGGGTTGGGTGATGCGAAGACATAATTACAGGGAGAGGTGTGTCGCGAGCAAGTATGCTGTCACTTCAGCTGCCACAAAACAGGCAAGGCCCTGCCACCCCAAAGCT
>NW_015609534.1:0-650 GCF_001515605.1 Sinocyclocheilus anshuiensis | reverse complement strand
AAAAAAAAAAAAAAAGCCTTTGTTCATCATACACTATGTGATTTTCTGCAAAATTGTTGAATCCCCGACTGCCCAAAATCTGCAGACTGGCTCTGACTTTCAATAACTAATGTGTCGACACATCCAGATTGTAAAATAGAGCAAAAATCTGTGCCAAAGTCGTGTGGTATATAACAGCCTTAAATCATAATAGCCTATGCGATGTTCTATTGTTTAATTATAAAAACAGCATGTGTTAATGGCTTAATCTGAAGTAGCCTACTTATATACTCTATTGGGCATGGTGTTGATAATTGTTACTTATTTAATCATCCGACTTCTAATGTAATGTACCTTACCTTATCTTGGCATTATGTTCATCTTTAATTAATTCGTTTGCGGCTGATTTTTTTAGGAAAATGCTAATGAATATAGAAATGCATTAGCATTATGCCCTATGATGCATCTTATATGCGAGTCTGCTTTGACCAGGAAGTTGTCTTCCACAGGGACCTTATGCTGCTGGGTTGTTAGATTCACCCTCTGACCACAGCACACACACACACACACCGACCGCCTGCTTTTGAGTGACTTGCCCAACACTGCAAACTTGGTTTAATAATAATCCTGTCCTAAACTTGGCTTTGCATAAAGATGAGGAGAGCTCCAGT
>NW_015609533.1:0-650 GCF_001515605.1 Sinocyclocheilus anshuiensis | reverse complement strand
TTTTTTTACCTCCATTATGTCATTTTGAGGGACTACATGTAATTTTTGTACTTTTGTTAAAAAATCCATTTATAACACTGCAGTGCTATTTGAAATGGCTGATTTAAAAATAAATAAATAAATAACCTCTTGGCTCCCAGTCAACTAAAATACACTTTCTCCTACATAAAATGTTATACTTTAAATGCCCCCCAAAAAGTTATATTATTTGATTTGTCAACTACCCAAATCCTTAACTGGATTTTTTCCAGTGCCTATACAGTAACTGCAGTGAGCATGCTATCCCAGCTTTTATGTACCGGTCATCGATTACTCTTAAATCAATTCCAGCCTTCCTCGCTGAGGTTAAATGTTTGAAGCACAAGTGCAGGCACATCCCTGGCACATCCGTCCGGTGGGATCACTGCATGCTGCCAGCAGCTGGGGTTTGGGGGAGCATGGCAGTTATGCAAAGCGTGTGGCAGACAGTGCAGCTCCTCCCTGTGTGTGGAGTATAGTCCCTGTGAAGTGCTGTTGTGTGGACGTCTGCTGTGAGTAATAGCAACGCTTGGCTCTCTCCTCAGAGACACCAGAACTGAGTGGGAGGACTATGTGGTCCTGCTTCATAGAGGATGTATACTTTTATACTTGTTTCTGTTTTGCCGGGAATG
>NW_015609532.1:0-649 GCF_001515605.1 Sinocyclocheilus anshuiensis | reverse complement strand
CAGCACTACAAAGCACAGAGAACAAGGTCAGTTACAGAACAGGAACATCTTAAACACAGGAACATCATAAATAAAATGTATTATACATATTACTTTTAATCAACCGGAGCAGCAAATACAACGCAAATATTACACACAGATAAATTAAAAGGAACACTTACTTGAGCAGTGTAGTTTGACTGGTGGAAGGCTAAGCTCCTTAGCAATCTCAGTGTTTTTTATCTTGAGGGCTTCGTCAATCTGTACATTGATGAGATTTTTTAAGTTTAATACTTTTTAGGACAAAAACACCAAGTTATAAAATCAAACTTTGTTACAATGCAGATTTAAAAAACAAAAAACAAAAACCCCACACAGGACAAACATTTGCACCGAGGCAATTAGAACTAGAACTAGCAAATGTGACCATTTTTACTTACGGATTTGCCCTTTACCCACTCAGTAGCCAAGGAACTGGAAGCAATAGCAGAACCACAGCCAAAAGTTTTGAACTTGGCATCCACAATCTTCCCAGCCTCATCCACCTCGATCTTGGTGGAAAAAAACCGTCAGTTCATCATCAGCATTATAACTGAACTCCAGACTCTATATACTCTATAATGAATGTACTGTGTGTGTGTGTGTGTGTGTATATATATATATATATATA
>NW_015609531.1:0-650 GCF_001515605.1 Sinocyclocheilus anshuiensis | reverse complement strand
GAACCCCCTCCAGCTGTAAACAGAGCTCCAGCACAGAGTCAAACCGGTTTCATTTGTTTTCCTGAAATGGTTGTGGTTTAACTGGTTCTGAAGATGAACATCTTTCTGCAGTGGTTTCAAAGTCACCAGTTATTGACTATTACAGCAAATAATTTTTCTTCCCCACAAATATCAGAAGCAGTAAGAACATATTCATGGATCATTTCTGCTCATTCTTTCCATGTTTCACTATGTTGAGCTACTGTACTTCACAATGAAACCAAAGTAAGTCGCTTTGGATAAAAGCGTTTGCTAAATGACTAAATGACTAAATGAAGCCAGTTAGAACTGCAGTAGAGCTTCATGTGAGTAAAGTACACTAGTGTACAGCTGCAGGTCATAATTATCTTACACTTCACACAGACACACAAGAAAGAAAATGTCTCCTTTCGGGTCAGACTCCAGCTATACAAACTGAACACACACTCCTAGAAACGATCTCAAACACAGAAACACAGCTTGACACTTGATTTTCTGTAGTTGATGACACTATAAAACTGTTCATTTTCATTTCAATTAATTTGCAAAAAAGCAAAGCTAACAACCATCAAGCCCTGTTTTAGGTTTATATATATATATATATATATATTAGGGATGTAACGATTCACTCA
>NW_015609530.1:0-650 GCF_001515605.1 Sinocyclocheilus anshuiensis | reverse complement strand
AATGTGGATTTTTATTTTAAATTCTACGAATATTCGAAATTCGAATTTGTTTTTACAACCCTAGTAGAAATAAATGAGTCTCATTGAAATCTCCATCTCTTCTGAGTCTGCTGTAGAAATTAAAACACACACATGTATAAAGTATTTGGAAACTCCAGTCACTCATCAGCATAAATGAATTTTGTTGCATTAGACTTCAGTGCTGAAGTGATGCTGGAGCTTTTCTCTTCAGTAAACCTCATCTTTCTGAGCCGCTCTGTAAATGATCGGGACCCAGCGGATCTCCAGCTGATTTTCATGGATGAGTGAAGTCAGATCAAGGTTTCCTAGCAGAGGAACCATTACATTAATGTACTTCATCAAACTGACTCAAGTTCATGATGTTTGACTAACAGTGCGCTCGTAATATATTTCTTTCAAATAAATGCCACTTGTTTCAATATTTTTTTTATATAGTGCAAGGACATTTATACAGTTTTTAAGTTGTGGTTTATCCGAACACAGTCAGCAGCTGAAACACCTGATCTGTGTCTGTTTCCCCGAGTCTGTGACTGACACTGAAGTGCTTTGTGATTTTAAGTGGATGAATGCTTTGAGATTCAGACAGAAGCACTCACTCAACATCTGGACCCTGAGATGTGTGTGTGTGT
>NW_015609529.1:0-650 GCF_001515605.1 Sinocyclocheilus anshuiensis | reverse complement strand
ACTGTACAAAAAAAGTCAGGCTGAATATTCTTTATGCTACGATCCACACCGGAGTACTATGGCTTAAATAAAAAGTAAAACAATAATTTGGCCATTTAAGACAAAAAAAAACAAAAACTGACAAGCATTTGAATTTTTATTAGTATCAAAGGGTCACGGCTTCATTTTAATGCAACATTTATCAATTAAATGGGCAAAAGCCAATGGAGCAACAGGCAGACGTCATATGGGACATCCTGCGAGATGCGCCTGATGTTTTCGTTAGGCCACAAGTGCAACAGCTGTATCTGCACGTAACGCAGCAGCAACGCTTGTACTGTATTTTTCTCAAGGAGAGCTCCTGGTTGTTCCTAATGTTTTTTTTTTTTTAAAGAACTTGCTGGATGTTTTTAAGCAAGTATCACCTAAAGTAAAGAAGAAACTCTAAGGTTTAGGAGAAATGGGATGCGTTGTAATATAAAAAAGGAAAAAGTAGTAGTGGTGATTTGCACAGTATAACCCTAACAGCTAGTTCAGACCTCTACCGTGTAATTGTTTGTGTCGGGTTTGCTAGAGAAGCAAACGTTATGTTAATGAGGGATATCGGAGCAAAATGCTGTAAACACTCAGGGCTGGGATAAAACAAAAAAAGGACATATAGAAAAATAATT
>NW_015609528.1:0-649 GCF_001515605.1 Sinocyclocheilus anshuiensis | reverse complement strand
ATAGAGCAGAGCTTGACTGATTAATATTTACCTTCCCTATTGCTCTCGCCCAACTGTGCAACGCATCTGGAGTCTCCAAGCCAAACTGGATCAGCTTATCAGATGTTAGGTAAAGTTCAAATGTGTATCGAAATCTGAAAGGAACAACAAAGAATCATATTGTTATAATGTTATGATTAAGATACTATGACATCTCTAAATCGGGTTATGTCCTAAAGGATGTTCTGTTATGCAATGACACCCACTTGTCAATAAAGCCGCTGTTGTTGCTGGAGTCTGGCCTGCTAACTCCTAAACAGATGATGTCTTTCACATCGATCTTCATACTGGGCTCATGACATCTGTCAGACTCATAGAAGAGAATAGACTTCTCCACCGAACACCAGTACTTCTGAAAATCTGCTGAATAAATAAAATCAAACAGGTAATTAAAAAAAACAACAATAAAACAAAACTGCTGTTTCGTATCAGATGTCAGTATAAAGTTCAAGACCACTGATGTTTTGAACTGAGCGGTAATCAGATGGTCATGTTTTACACTCGTCTGAATGTACCGTTTTACAGTCTCTTATGCTCACCAAGGCTGCATTTATTTGGTAAAAATAAATACAGTAAAAACAGTAATATTGTGGAATATTATTACAATTTA
>NW_015609527.1:0-650 GCF_001515605.1 Sinocyclocheilus anshuiensis | reverse complement strand
ACTAAAATAAACTTGAAGTATACTACTTTTTGGTAAGGGATGTTAGGGCTGAGTGATATGACAATACCATGGTGTTGATATAAAGTGTGAATTGATTGAACTTTTTCTAAACTGTTTTCATAGATAGGTCAAGAGAGATAGTAGTTTGCTTCACTGGATATAGCTGTCGGTCATTTAACATTTATATTGTATTTCTAAAAGTTGACAAATGTTAAATGATTTGCAGCTTCAATCTTACCTCACTCTCTTTCAACATTAAAATGACTTGTCCCCCTCAATGTCTATGGTGGTTACAGCCCCGTTTTGAATATATTTTTCATGTAGGCTATTTATGCCCATCTCTGTTGACGGAGCACTGCTGTGCGTTGTCACAAAAGCTTATTATTTGCACATGTTTTTAAGCCTTGCCAATTTAAACATTCAAGAGACTGTATACGCATTCAAGCTCAAGAAGACGCAAAAGAACTCAACTCAAGCTGACAGATAGATAAACTCTTTCCAACACGTAGACTTGAGGGAGAATGCCACTTTATTCCACACCACATTGACTGTATACTGTATGTTGAAACAGAGTGAAACTAGAAAGGAGAAGTATAGTGTAGCTTTAGTTATCTCTAAGAATACAATAATGTCTCAATTTACTGTTATTT
>NW_015609526.1:0-650 GCF_001515605.1 Sinocyclocheilus anshuiensis | reverse complement strand
AGTATGTGGCTCTGAAGAGCTGCTTTTTAATATCTAAATTCATTATGATATACTGCCTGCATTCACCTTATAAAACCTGAGGAAATAAGAAAGACTTCAAAAATGCTGCTGCTTGTGCATCAAAGATTCTATAAAGTAACTTTCTAATAATCCATTTGCTTTGTGTCTCAAGTGCTTCTTGAGGATCAAAAAGGATGGATGCTGGTTTCTTTGTTTAAGAAAGATAAAGGTAGATGGAAGAGAAAGAGAAACAAAAGAAAAAAGCAAGAGAATACTAATTTTCATAATGAAGGAGTGTGCACACTTACAGATCCTCATTATTGAGGATATGGAGCAGTTCTTGCACTAAGCCATCAGGGGACAGTGTTTTGTTCACTACGCTGGTGAACAGCCGTTTGCCGTGCTGCAGTTTTCTCCACGGAGTTTCCAGAAGAGAGTTACTCAACCCGTAGATTCCTGCTGAAACAAACAATCATCCATCACTTCCTGTGAGCTTTGAGTGAGACACACCCACCAATCTGGTGCTGAACGAGTGAAAGTGGTCTGTATTGCAGACGGTAGGTGTAACACTGCAAACAGCAGTGCTTTATGCAAGACCACTAGCATCTGAACACAGAGCGCTAACTGAGGGACTGAACAAACCTGCTTTG
>NW_015609525.1:0-650 GCF_001515605.1 Sinocyclocheilus anshuiensis | reverse complement strand
TTAGTATTACCTGAAGCCATCTTTACAGGCCGTGCATCTGTCTGCATCCCGCAAGCATTTCAAACAGTTCTCGTGACACTTCAGACAACGTCTCTGGCCTGGAAAGAAAGAAAATGTGACGTGAAGATCCCAAAGACAAGGACTGCATGAACATAAAAGTAGTTCTGTCAGGATCACTATAGTCAAAGATGATTGACAATTCGCATACAGTTTGGATGGGGAAAAACTCCCTGTCCATCCATGGAGCCTAGCATGGATAAGAGCATGGGAGAGCAGCGATAACCCCCTTAGGGTCAACAGAACAGAACCAACATAAATGTAGCAGATATCATTGATGTTCTTAATGACAATATAATGTAACAACATAATTCAGGATAAAGGAGTCTGAATCAATGAGGAATATCAGAAGGTCAAGTCCTGACTGCGGATGACAGGAGGAGCTGGGGATGGAGGAGGGTAATTAGCTTCTGAGCAACGCGATAAGCTGCTGAATAATACTGAATGGACATTATATAAGGATGTAATGGGAGGCGTCGTATTCCAACAGGTGGCTGTGGATCAGCTAAGAGTCAGCTGATGCAAGCTTGACTGAGGTGACCTTCCAGCACAAACGCTACCCTTGATTTCAATTAAATTATTTAGTTAATTTT
>NW_015609524.1:0-650 GCF_001515605.1 Sinocyclocheilus anshuiensis | reverse complement strand
TCTCTTTCCTGTCATCATCTGATATTGATGAGCCGTCAATCTCATCTGAAAAGAGGGAAGGAAATAAGAAAAGCATTAAATAAAAACACAGAGAAACAGATGAGATGATGGAGTGTACCAATGCTGTATTTCTAAATATCTAGCTATATGAATCTAGTATATGGGATTCTTCTTTTTTTTTTAAGGTGAAAATGGTCACCTTTTTTCTTTTCATTTCTACTTTTGTTCCAAAAAAAGAAAAAAAGGCTTTTGAACAACAATTGTGACCAAAAGTTTACACCAAAACTTAACGACCACATTTTTTTTTTTTTATAACATTTTTTTTAATAACAAAATTCTAAAATTAAATGTAAACAGAAGTGAATAAATAAAACAGAAGTGTTTTGAGTATATTATCTTAATTATATCAGACAAGGATACACAAACTTGCCTCTGCACCTAAACCCCAAAGACCTTGATTAACTGGTTCAGATCAGTGTTATTTTAGCATTTATTATATAGTAGTATTCATTCATATTTTTATATATTATATTATTTTATTTTTGTTTGTTTTTTAATCTACTTTTGTCTTTTATATTTCTGCTTAGCTTTAACGTAGTTTTAGTTTAGTTTTAGTTTACTACTTCAACTTAAACTTATTTCTGTTATTT
>NW_015609523.1:0-650 GCF_001515605.1 Sinocyclocheilus anshuiensis | reverse complement strand
TCCTTAGAAAACTGATTACAAATGGTCAATTTGAAAATGGAGTCCGAAGTCCCCAAGGCCACCCACTTGTCAAACTGAAAAAGGCACAAGGACGAACGGGAGGTTGAGTTGCCGCCCGCCCGGAAATGGCGAGACGAGAGAGAAGACATAACAAATTCCCCCGTGCGACGCACCTCCGCCGCCTGGCAAAAGAAGAGAGATGGGGGAACGTGGGGGACTTGGATCTTCAACATCTCGCCCTCAGCATTTATATCACAAGTCTCCACAAAGCAGCCATGGATCATTCCAGTCACTTGGTGTTAGCGCTATGGAGAAAAGCCATGGGCTGTCAGCGCGTGCAGGCCTTTCATATTTTACCAGAGACAGCACCTCTCTCCCTCCATCTCACTCAAAGCTATTGCTCGCCTTTGAGGACAATATCTTCAAAATCTCTCTCACTCACTCTGTCTCTCCTTTCCTGCCGAGAGGCTATTTTTGAATATGTTGCTGCCCCGCTCGCTAACCGCTTGAGGAATCAAAGTTCGTCTGTCCTGCAGTACTAGATTGTGGCACTGTTCATTTTTCTGTCAACAACAATTTAGAAAGTCTTTGTTTTGGGCTGGCTTTATAACGGCTGATCTGGGTTGTTAAAAGCAATACTAGGTTTATTT
>NW_015609522.1:0-649 GCF_001515605.1 Sinocyclocheilus anshuiensis | reverse complement strand
TATAGCAGGTGTTAACAGTGATTAACAACAATTAATTGAACTGAAGGGCGGGGTTGGGTGGGGTTGCTACAAATCATTAATGCTTTTGATTGGAGAGAAAATACTACCCCACACATCTTTTGTTAATCACTGTGTCACACCCCCACCACACACAACACACTACACCACAGCACCATCTACGGCCCTATAGTGCCCCACCTGCACCCGCCCACCACAGCCCTGCAGGGGGGCTCTAGATTTTACTTACCCAAGTCCCAAGTGCACATTCACTAGAGTGTGAGTGTCCTGAGAAACTCTTGAGGGGCTTAAATCTGCAGCAAGAGTCATTCAGACGCTGCAACTGAAGATCAAAGATTCCGAACATTCTATTTATGTTAATGACTATCATTGTGACATACTACACATTTGAATCTGTCAGTGTGTTCTTCATGAGTGTTAAGTAAAGCAGATGCATTTCACAGTAGTAATTTGCCTCAGATGCCACAAATTGAACGTGAAATTAATGACTTGCCCCCCCTGCAGGGCTGTGGTGGGCAGGTGCAGGGTGCACTATAGAGCTGTAGATGGTGCTGTGGTGTAGTGTGTTGTGTGTGATGGGGGTGTGACACAGTGATTAACAAAAGAGGTGTGGGGTTGTATTTTCTTTCCA
>NW_015609521.1:0-649 GCF_001515605.1 Sinocyclocheilus anshuiensis | reverse complement strand
CTAGGAGGCTATAAAGCACAGCCAAGTAACTGGAAAAAACCCAAGACTAATGCACTAAAGATAAAGATGTCATGCACCCTTCACGATCCATTAGTTAACATGCAAAATGAATGAAATAATGTGATATAATGCTCTGTGCCATCTTCCTGGAATTTGACGCAAGTGTCTAAAAGAGTAGGAGAAAAAATGTTTTAGGCAAAGCCTTCAGACAGTAATCTGATGAAGTTTAATAGGGAGTGATGAGGTCTGTAGTCAGAGACCACCTCTTCATTGAGGATTAATAAACACAATTATGATTGGTACAGACTGCAGGGTAGACTCCTTTAACTTGCCAAGCGGAGCGGCTCTTAATTAATGCTGCAGATTTCATCTGATATGCACAATAAAGGACAATATATTGTAACAAGACTGAATGGACTGGAATCTTTACCTTCATAATAGATTTTAAAGCCGTGCGCGCTCACGGCGAAGTCACTGGTGAGTCTCAGGGAGAATACAGACCCAGTGCTTGTGACAGGAGGTGGAATTTGGAAACCCGTTAACCTAAAGAGAGCAACGAGAGAAGAAATAAGCAGAAGTTAGAAAAGGAAGATCTTATACACACATATCACCTAGAAGTTTTTCAGCACTCACTGTATGCATGGTGTTC
>NW_015609520.1:0-649 GCF_001515605.1 Sinocyclocheilus anshuiensis | reverse complement strand
AGCAAACAGCAAAACCTTAAAATCGACTGTATTTAACTGGTAACCAATGCAAGGAAGTGAGAACAGGTGTAATGTGCTCTCTCTTCCTGGTGCTCGTCAAAAGTCTAGCTGCCGCGGTTTGGACCAACTGCAAAACGATGTATAGAGGAATGAGATAGACCCATATACTACTTCTAGGTCCTTCTTTGAGAGGAACTGTTTTCATTTGGCGATGGATTGGAGATGAAAGAAGCTTCCTTTGATGACAGAATTTATCTGCTTATCAAATAATAAATCAGAATCAAAGACAACGCCTAGGTTCTTGACTCTGTTGTGCAGTGTTAAAGACAGGGAACCTAATTGGTTTCCAATATTAGCGACACACAATGAAGATCTAAAAGCAATGGCCTCAGTTTTGTCTTCATTTAACTTTAGGAAGTTTTCTGACAACCACTTTTTAACTTCCTCCAGACAGGAGATTACATTTATGATGGAGTTTCCATTCCTAGACTTGACAGGAAGATAAAATTGTGTATCGTCAGCATAACAGTGATAAGAGACATCATATTTCTGAACGACAGAGCCAAGAGGAAACATGTATAAAGAAAAAAGCAGAGGACTCAAAAATGGAACCTTGTGGGACACCACATGTGATCAATGTTGAGGATGA
>NW_015609519.1:0-649 GCF_001515605.1 Sinocyclocheilus anshuiensis | reverse complement strand
GATGATCACATTATTTTTCATATGCATATGCTTACATATGAGATCATTCGTTTCTGTCTTCCTGGTCTGTGTTTTTGATCGGGACATTCTGGACTCATTCAGGAGATGCGTAATAGCGCCCCCAAGCGTATAACAGTGAAAACACGCAAACCTGGAAAATTGTATTTAATAAATGTTTTGGGAAATTGGGCCAGATGAATCAGTTATAGTGTGTTAGCAAAGACTGTAATTTAGCTAAGTATGTTTCGTCAGTCATCGGGGAAATATAGAGCTGAGTATTGTCAGCGTAACCGTGAAAACTAGCACTGTGCGATATCTCTCAAGGGTAGCATGTGAAGTGTAAAAACAATGGTCCTAGTGCTGAGCCTTGCAGTACCCCAATTGTGATCAATATGATACCGCTTCATTTACTGCTACAAAATGATAATTAGTGCATACGTTGTACATATATGTATATTTATCACATGAATTTGTGAAGTGCTACATTAATAAAAATAACTGGACTAATTAACATAGATCAATGTAGGATGCACCAACTTTTTCAACACATAATATAGGCATTTTTGTTTATTTAAGCTGTACACATCATTACAACATGTACATTCCAAGTGTCTTTTGTATGTCTCAATATGCTGGGGGGGGGGGGGGA
>NW_015609518.1:0-649 GCF_001515605.1 Sinocyclocheilus anshuiensis | reverse complement strand
TCCTGTCTCACTGACACCTCTTCATACTTTCCTTTGGAGATGTAACTAAACATTATAGATGTCAAAGGATTCATTTATACATTAATAATGAGGCCTCCTAATGCTGCTTGTGAAGTCAGTGCTGTCATCAAATGTACACAGGCCAATTATAACAACTGGGACATTTCTATAGGTCTCTTATGGAAAACACCTTCCAGGACTCAAGGTTTTTCTTGTTCCATATCATTACCGTGATTGTTAAAAGAGAATGTTAAATGAAATGAATCACTTTTGATGACATTAGTCAAACACAAACATGCTTTTACTGGCACTGGTCACCTTCATTTGCCGGTAACATCTATTACTGCAGCCAAATCTGCCTTGGAATCGACACACAGTAAAAATGACTCATAAATACCTGTGAAAGATGATAATCAATTATTTCAATAACATGCACCATAACATTTCTTGTTACCGATATCTAGAGTGTGAACCCAATATAATATATAACTGATTCTATAAATATTAAACAAACAAACCAACACTACCATTCAAAAGTTTGGAGTTGGTAACTTGGTACAATTTTTTATGTTTCTGAAAGAAGTCTCTTATGTTTATCAAGGCTGCATTTATTTGATCAAAAGAACAGTAAAACTGTGTATTTTTTTTA
>NW_015609517.1:0-649 GCF_001515605.1 Sinocyclocheilus anshuiensis | reverse complement strand
GAGCACGCCACGGAGGCAGCCATCAGCGTCGGCGCCATCTTTTATCTTATGATTTTGTTATAAATATGATTTACCAAAGTATTACTTTTTTCCCTTATATGGAAGAAATGAACTCAAAGCAAAGCAAATTTACATTGTATGTGGTATCGCTGTCTATTTTTTGTTCGATAAGCTCACATTATTGTTACAGTAATATATCTGGATTGCTAAGCTATAGAGACAGGAAGGTGGCAAAAAGGAAACAGACAAGGACAAGTGTGTCACTGAAGTGTTTTTAGTAAATGAGAAATGAGAATACTACGGATGTGGTGATAACTCACATATAGGTACAAAAAATCTGGCTTTTGCTTCCTTTTATACAGTAGATGACTACAAGTGTCATTCCCGATATTTGAAATTCCAAAATGAGTTTAGGGGAAACATCAAGTCAGGTTAGCCAAAATATCTGAGGTTTAGAAGTGTAACCACGAGTGAGTAAATGAATCACTGCACTTACGTAACACAGGAGCTCATTTCTTCTCTTAGCAAAAACTATTTTTGAGACTCAACAATAGCTGATGTCGGCACTATATTCACCACATATTTATAAACACTGCTGGGAAATTATTCAAGTCAAGTTCAAGTCAAGTTGAGCTTTATTGTCATTCTG
>NW_015609516.1:0-649 GCF_001515605.1 Sinocyclocheilus anshuiensis | reverse complement strand
TCTGGGGTTGTGACAGATGGCCCTTTTTGCTGTTAGAGGAGAGGAGCAGCCTGTGGATTATTCGGAAAGAGACTGCCAAACCGTGGCATGGCGGCTTGGCAAAAAAAAAAAAAGCACCAGTGAAAATTACACTAATAACACATTGAGTGCCATGGACTGCCACTCTCAGCAGTTCCTGTGTTAGAATGATATCCACTTCTTAGCAGATTTGCTACTTACATTTCTATCCCTATTCATGTGTCACTGGATTCCCTTCACAGTATGATCGAGTTTAAGTCTTTCACTTTCTGATTATTTCCAATGTGCATTTGGGCACGCTTGTCACATCATGAAGGCAGATTTCAAACCATAATAAATGCATACAGGCAAAACCCTATTCAGTTTCAATGAACTAAATCTGGTGAAAACAAACAAGGTGGATATATTGACCAAAAAGGGATGCGATAAGATCAATACTGCCAATGAGATGCAGAGAAGAGCCTTTTGGGCACATGTTCCTAGAGCCATGTAATGAGCAGCCATTGATCTGATGAGCTCAGCTGGCGTGTGATGCTGACCATCTCTTACCTTCTCATACTGTGTGGCCTTCAGTACGTGACTAAGTAGCTCACGATTGAGCCGTTTTCTCTCCAGCAAAGCATCCTGAAGC
>NW_015609515.1:0-649 GCF_001515605.1 Sinocyclocheilus anshuiensis | reverse complement strand
CCCCCCCCCCCCGAAACAAAACCAAAAAATTAAATGTTTCCAGAGTTAACGAAAATACAGAAAGTTATTGCACAAAAAAAACGTAAAGGTTGCGTGATGTGTACAGTCAATACGGTGGGGATCTCTGGAAACATCTCGAGTGCAGGATTCGAAGCCAGCGTTATACATACATACACCCCAATACAACAAACAAACAACCACTTGAAATCCACTGACTCCAGTTTGTCCCACATGTGAAGGGTGTCACGTTTAGACCGAAAATATGAAGACAGGAAAACAACAGAGCATGAAACACACACAAGCATACACAAAAAAAGGAACGTTTCACCTGTCAACCAGGAAGTTGTGGATTAGACGATTGAAGAAAAAAAAAGCGAGTTCCTGTTCTCGAAGCTTCCTCAGGAAGACTCCACAGGTCAAAAAAACCAAAACGAGTTGACATATACATGCACAGATTCAATGGCAGACTGAACTACTTAGCACCACCGTCACAACTACTGAACGAGGAGCTGGGTTGCAAACGCTGGTCTCTCTGTGCTCACACCATCAGCAGGAGGGCTCAAGGAGTTCTCGTCATTTTAAGATGGGACCGGAGGGGCGGAAGAGGAAGCGAGGAGTGGAGAGGGAGCTTCCGGAGGGGAGGCGCGAG
>NW_015609514.1:0-649 GCF_001515605.1 Sinocyclocheilus anshuiensis | reverse complement strand
ATATCGAGCCATGATAATATTCCACCCAGGCTCCCTTTCTCTGATATCCAGAGGGGTGACAGGAACCTGCCTCCTGTTGTCTTGGAGCTTTGGGGAAAGCATCAGTTCAACCCACATGGTCTTAAAGATCTTCAAATTGCTTCTAGGGTGTTGGATTCAAGCTTCGAAGTGAAACCAGTGGATCTGAATAAAGAGGTCACGCAGGAGCAGCTTAATGCAGGAAAAGTGCTTCATCTACCGTTAGATCTGGTCAAGGTGAGTGGAGGTGAAATGTGTCCCTTCAAACTCAACATTGAGGTGAATGATCCAAACAGTCTCACTTTGGGAGATTTCAACATCACCTCCCCTGAAGCTGCCCCTCTGAGGTCAGAAAAACACAACCACAGGCGAGCAGATCAGCAGAGGGAAGTCACTCGTTCCATGCCCATTCCTGAGGAATCAGTCCCAGAAATCCTTACCCAGAAGTTTCAGGACAGACCTGTGGATTTGCATTGGTATGGGGTAGCAATGAAATCAATTCTCAGACAACCGAGAGTGGAATATCTTCTGGAATATTTCAAAGGTGATACAATTGCTTTGCTTTCTAAAGAAACCGTTAGATCTGTAGGTCAGATGAAGGTTAAGGAATGGTACATTGGCTTTCTTCGAG
>NW_015609513.1:0-649 GCF_001515605.1 Sinocyclocheilus anshuiensis | reverse complement strand
TATTTATTTATTTTATAAAAATAAAGGTGGGGCATTTTAGCATAAAAGGGTACACTGACAATAACTCAATCAGCACAGTATCTGTGCTTTTGGTATTGCAGAAGTTGCTCAGCTTTGTAGCATCACAGTCATTGGAAATCACCAGTTCTTATTGAAAAGGAATGACTTGCGATCGGTTTGTTGCTGTCAGTGTGAACATCCCTTTAGAAGGCATCTGTGCAGCCAGAAGGCAGCAAGGTAGCTCACTTGGGTTTGTAAAAGAGCTTTTTCCTCGGTATCTTTCCTTGTTCTTGCATCAGTGCAATATGCAGGCAGAGCTCAACCTGCTGCATCATGGCGGCTCACAGTTATCTTTCCTCAAAGCACTTAGGCCTTGAATTGGAATTAATTACTAGGACGGCTCTCTCGCTCGCATTGCTCACATTAACATCTTGCTATTGACAAGAGCGTTTATGTGAGCATGTGTGCTCTGATGAGAGTGTCACTGTAATCAAGATCTATAGCATCTCTCTCTCACCCTCATGCATGTGTGCAGCCATCGCTGTGGGAAAATTAAACAAAATACATAATTCAAGACTGACAGAGGCAAAGTGCTGTTGATGCACATTGTGTCTGCACTAGAGGGAGTTTTGTTACCGAGCTCCGTGTT
>NW_015609512.1:0-626 GCF_001515605.1 Sinocyclocheilus anshuiensis | reverse complement strand
GCAGAGCACTAATTCCTAGTATGGGTAACAATACTTGGCCACATGTCACGTCACTTCACGTCACTTCTTTTAAACACATTTGCACTTAACATAACCAATAGAGAACTAAAAATATCAACATAATTTAAAAAAATGATAAACAGATTTAACCAAACATGTGCATGGATATCTTTGTACACTTTTTAGCAGTGACAGATAATATAAAGTTTAGTAATTTAGACAGTGTAGCAGATATAACAATTGATATAGGCCTAGAAGCCAGCCAAGTCTCTAGATATGCATCAGAAAAAAGCCATTTCAATCGAATTCTTTAAATCTGTTTATTAAAACAAGCTTTCCGCATAAACCAGTTGACTGAAACAAACTAGCTTCCAACACTAGATTACAAGAACACAGGTTCACATAGATCCTGAATAGTCAACGTAACATTTTCTCACAACAGATAGTGAGCTAACCGTTGACACTTTTCTGTTGTCGAAAACTGGATGGCAACATTTTTACTTCAGTGTGATTCAGAGCCAACAGAGAGCCACTGAGCCAAATGACTAAAAGAGCACAGCAGTCACCATGACACTGTCCCGAGAGTCAGTGTGTGTGTGTGTGTGTGTGTGTGTGTGTGTGTGTGT
>NW_015609511.1:0-649 GCF_001515605.1 Sinocyclocheilus anshuiensis | reverse complement strand
TTTTGAGTGCAATGCCCACATCTCAATATCCAATCAACAACCAATCAATAGAACCAATTCCCACCCTACATTTTTCCTTTTCCGATAATCTGCTGAGGTCACAATACAGAAAAGATCTGTCACTACTTCTATTTCATCTTGACTTTAAACACATTCCTGTACATTTATAATACAACAGAAAAAATCCTAAAACATTTGATAAAATCAAAAATTATTTATTAGCAATTTTGTAAAAAAAAAAAAAAAAAAAAGTAAAAATGATATTATATATGGTTACTTAATGTCTATGTATCATAGAGAGATATCTGTCATTCAAGAGACATCAAAAATATTTCAGTTGTGCAGTAATTCAGAGATGATACATGTCAAAATCACGCCATTGCAGAGGTCAGAGGGTTTTCGTGACAACCAAATCTCTGCATCTGCTTGATAGATGGAGATACTGGGGAACATTTACCCAGAGCCCGCAGCACCTCTCTCTCTGACTCATGCTGTAGTTATGGTCTTTTCTTTTTTTTTTTTTTAAACCGCTGCGAGGCAACCATCGTGTTAATATTCAGTACAGTCAGGCGCTACACAAACACACACTGGTTCCCATTACGACCTCTGTAAAGGATGAGTCATACGGGTGAGGAGGGAATCCTTTCCT
>NW_015609510.1:0-648 GCF_001515605.1 Sinocyclocheilus anshuiensis | reverse complement strand
ACCCCAGCGACTTAATACTGGTTTTGTGGTCCAGGGTCACATATGCAATGCACATAGTCAGTTCTAATGTGTTAGATATGTATAGAGCATCTATGCACAGCAATTATGAGTTAGAGTATCTAAGCAATTCCATTCATGTATATGCTGTATAGCTTCTTACCCAGTGAGACTTCTTAATTGCAATGCATATAGACAGTTTCCAAGCAATACATGCATGATATTCTGTAAAGCTTCTTTCCCGGCGAGAGTTAGGTCATGCATGCAGTATAAGTAGTAAAGCTTGCTCTTTCTGAAAGTGTTTCGTGCATATGTAACAAGTTCTTATACGCAATGCACATAGACAGTTTCTGTGCAATAACCATGCATGCATATGCAGTTAAACTTCTTTCCCAGCGAAAGTTAGTTCATGCATGCAGTAATAAGACTAATGCTTGCTCTTACTGAAAATGATTCATGAACTAGCATGCATGCATATGCTGAAAAAGCTTCTTTCCCAGCAACAATATTCATGCATGCAGTATAGTAAGTAAAGTTTGCACTAACTGAAAATGTTTAAGGCCAGAACGACTTTTTATTTACCACGCATATAGACAGTTCGGTAAAACTTTATTTTAAAGGGGTCATATGATGCGATTTAAATTTTTCCTT
>NW_015609509.1:0-649 GCF_001515605.1 Sinocyclocheilus anshuiensis | reverse complement strand
TCTAGGGACAGAAAAGTGGACGTTTCTGTAGAATGACCCTATTAGCAAATTGCTGATGTGGTCAGCGTGATTCACTTTCATACCAGCTGACACTTCAAAGGTTAAAATCAAGGCACTGAACAGTTTACCCGAGGGCAAAACTGAATTTGAGGCATATGGCATGTCCAGTTTACGTAAGATATTCTGTGCAGTTATGCTGGCTATTCATCTCCCAAACCAAAGCCGAGGTGTTGAGATCGAGCCGAGCCGAGGTGTGTGTTTTAAAAGATTTCTTTAGCAGTACCGGAAATATGCAGGGCCTCTTCCTTTGAAGAATGATGAGGCGATGTAGAATTTCATTGCCATTGGATGGATCCTTGATGTGGTCTTGAGATTGTTCACATCAAGTTCTTTTGCAATAGTCCAGGGTTTCTTTACTTTCCCAAAACTAAAAAATGTATCAGTTCATTTCTTTGCTCCTTATAACGAAAAACAATTGCAATATTCACTGAATCTTATGGAAAATCATATATATTCTTTCACAGATAAAAAGAAAAACATTTGAACTTGAATGAAAAAATATAGTTAAGGAAGTTAATGATACCATGATACATTTTATTTTACAATAGATTGTACTGTCAGTCTAGTAGTGCATTTTCAACAAATCACT
>NW_015609508.1:0-647 GCF_001515605.1 Sinocyclocheilus anshuiensis | reverse complement strand
TCTCTCACACACACACACACACACCCACACCCACACCCACACACACTCACACACACACACACACACACTCACCCACACTCTCACACACACACTTACACTCACACTCTCTCTCTCACACACACACACTCCTGATTGGCTTGATCTGTAGGTGTTTCTGTTAATAATTGATAATACCTGAGTGTGTGTTTCCTGTACTTTCATTTATTGCTCAATCTGCACTGTGATGGAACAGTGATATCAGACTGGTGTGTGTGTGTGTGTGTGTGTGTGAATGTTACTGGTTTCTTGTCCATATGCTTGAATCAGAAGCACACTGGGACAGATCACTGCCGTGTGAAAATACTCTTGAAGTGTTGAATGATCAGCAGTGTTGTGTTCTCCCATCAGAAGAAAGCCTCTCTCTCTCTCTCTCTCTAATGAGAGAGTAAAGTGAATACAGCTGCCCAAATAGTATTTTGACACTTGTACATGTGTAAGTATGATTCTGTGTCTGCATGTGTCAAACGTTGCAGGATCTTTTCTTTTGACTAATGTTTTTCTTCATTACATATATCATCATCATCCATTAACTAAGCACAAACACACACAGTACTGTCTGGCTTCTATTGAAGCATATAGGTAGCGAAATTCAATTTAAAATGCAATAT
>NW_015609507.1:0-649 GCF_001515605.1 Sinocyclocheilus anshuiensis | reverse complement strand
TGTTTATGTATTGTGAAACTACAACAAAATATGAATAAAGCTACAGTTTATAGTTCGTAAGTAGACAGTGATCAATTTCTCACATTATTTGTATTGACATTATTATTATTATTATTATTTTTAATCTAGACTACGTAGCTAATATAGGTGCTATAGAGAAACTTATTTTCCCATTATTTTGAATGCGTATAAATAATAGTTTTTATGTATTGCTGGCTTTCACAAAATATTAATTGTATCACCATTTAATTCTTAAAAGAGCGTTAAAATAAATTCCTAAGCGTTAAATATAATTGCTGTAGGCTATTATACTGACGATACGTCGAAGACTTCAAAAAAAATATTAGTCAGAAGAAATAATTTCCCTAGTTTTACTTATTAATTGAAATTATTATTAGAGAGCTCTGCAAAATATTTACACTTACGTGGCTATTACGACTTGTGTTTTAATAACGTTTACAGATAAATATGCTAAAACTAGCACGCATAGGCCTACCGTTTTCTAGATTTTATTAAAATAATCCACGTTTCTTTACTGTACAAACACACTGAAATATAAACTAGATGTTTAGAAAATGAAAACTTACCTGAAGTGAATAAAACGATGGCCTTTAAACAGCTGTATTCAGCAGAGTCAACGTGCAAAGCT
>NW_015609506.1:0-649 GCF_001515605.1 Sinocyclocheilus anshuiensis | reverse complement strand
TGCAGAAAGGTGAGCTGGTGTAAACACAGACACCACAGGACTCATAAACATCACCGAACATCAACCAAGCGACCATCTCAAGGTTTCCAAGACGGGCCATGTTAGGTGCAACAGCTGTCGGCGCTAAAAACAGCATCTGTGACGAAAAAATATCTAGCCATTTGATCTATAAATAGCTGGAATGGCTCGGTTACGTCATGCACACTCGCAGTAAAAAGCTTTGCGCTGCGATTGTGCTGTCTTGCCCCTGGTGAAAAGGAAGCATTCAACACAATTACAATAGCTTGGCTGGACCCTCGACGAGTCTCTAAAAATAGTAATAATAATCAAAGGGTCACAAAAGGAAAGGTTAGAAACCAAATGACTGTTTATCACCACTGCTTCTTTCCAAGATGCGCCAAAGCTTAGGTATTAATATAGGAAATTATATAAATTATAGACATTTATAATGTTGCAAAATATTTCTATTTCAAATATGTTTTCTATTTCTGATTCAAACATGCGGTGCTTTTGAACTGTCTATTCAAAGAATCCTGAAAAAAAAAACATATATCACGGTTTCCACAAAAATATGAGGCAGCACAGCTGTTTTCAACATTGATATTAATAATAAAAATGTTTCTTGAGCAGCAAATCAACATATTAGAAT
>NW_015609505.1:0-649 GCF_001515605.1 Sinocyclocheilus anshuiensis | reverse complement strand
CAGGTTGAACAAACACAGTGTTTGACATATTTATAGATCGATAGATGACAAATACAATCTTCAGATTGTGATTTGTACCATGTTTGTGTGTGAAGGACCAAATGAAAACATTTATGAAAGAAATTAAAGGTTAGACCTTGCCGTTTGTCTTTCTCTCACACTCTATCTTCCTCGCTCTCTCCCTTTCACTTGAATTTCTTAATAGAGTTCCAATAGCGGAACAGCAGCTGGTTTTTATACTGTAGGGATTTGGATGAACACTTTCTCCTTATTAACATGCGCAATGACTAAGCTCTCTAACTTTGCTGACCTGGCATTCTCAGCTCTTCTCTGAAGGTGTGTACTTAGTAGTACTTAAAAGGCAAAGCATCACTATTGCTCATACCTTTGGTTATGGATTTTAACAAAACCCTAACCCTAAGTATTAAACTTCTTAAGTCATCCTGCATGGTTTGTCCTACAAAGTTTGTGCTGAAATCATGTGGTATGTTGCTCTATTACAATAAAACTGTTCAGAAAATCTCACAAATCCATGTTGAAGGTGTCACCCAAGCCATAACTAGTGACCAAAACATCATAGATACTTGAGGCTGTCCTCGTTTGACTTTGCCCAGTAAGCAACATTCTAGAAACTGCATAGCAATGCTCT
>NW_015609504.1:0-627 GCF_001515605.1 Sinocyclocheilus anshuiensis | reverse complement strand
TGTGTGTGTGTGTGTGTGTGTGTGTGTGTGTGTGTGTATAGTACATTATAATATAATATATTCATATGATATTAAAAATACATATTCATAATTTCATATTTTCCAATGATTTTAAGGACGTTTTTGTTTACTTTTGTACATTAAACCAACATATTATCATTTAAAGTAAATGATGTTATTAAATATGGGTTAATTTGCAACAATAAATATGGCTTGCCAAAATGTATGTATGAAACAATTTAAATTCAATATACATTTAAAATGCTCCATGATTTCATAATAAAATATATTATTCATATTATAATTTTATACTATTATATATACAGTATATCATATATATTATAATTGTGTATTATAATGTATCATAATATATTATTCATTTTAGAATTATATTAAAAAAAGAAATATTCACAATTTCCAAATATACATAATATATTGTTCATTTTAGGGTTGTTTTTTGCTTACTTTTATACATTAAACCAAAATATTATCATTTAAAGTAAATGATAACATTAAATATGAGTGCATCTGCAATAATAAACATGGTTTGTACCACAATGTATGCATGAAACCAACATTTTATATAAAAAATTGATATTAAATATATTATTCATATTATAATATTTA
>NW_015609503.1:0-648 GCF_001515605.1 Sinocyclocheilus anshuiensis | reverse complement strand
TGAGCCCAAAATAACCGCCCGACCCAGAGCAAGAAACGAGTCCACCCAAAAGAGACCGACAAACACACACACACACACACACACACATGCTGTTAGAGGTTCACCACGACCAACTATGAGTCCACAGAGAGGAAAGGGAAGAGGAGAAACCGGTGTAAAGGCTTTAAAGATGCTTTAACACGTCAGGACATCCTATGCGTAAGACACGTCACAAATGAAATCTCTTTAATTGTTTCTCCCTGACAAGAATGAGATCGAATGGATCAGAGATAGAGCTTAAAGTCTGCTGCTTTTCAGAAATATCTCAGATTCTTTCAGAACCGTTCTCAACTGTAACTCTCTCTTAAATTCAGGTTTGCCAAGATACCAAAGTTCAAACATTTCTCAACAAATCCACAATTTTATAGCTCAATATTTTATGTCAACAACAGTCTCTTTTGTATCTGTTTACACTACCATTCAAAAGTTTAAGGTCGATGAGATTTTTACAATGTTTTTGAAAGAAGTCTCTTGTGCTGCCCAAAGCTGCATTTATTTGATCAAAAATACAGTAAAAACAGTAACATTCTGAAATATTTTTACAATTTAAAATGACTGTTTTCTATTTGAATATATTTAAAATCTAATTTATTCCTGTGATCAAAACTG
>NW_015609502.1:0-649 GCF_001515605.1 Sinocyclocheilus anshuiensis | reverse complement strand
TTTTGTTTTGTTTTTTTAAGTGAACTTTCATTTAATATTTGGAACAGCTAATCTGTTGCTTAAAGTAAAGGTTATGTCAAACCTGTGTGTATTTCTTTCTTCTGCTGAACACAAAGAAGATATTTTGTAGAACACTTTCTAGAAATAAATATAAAAAGAGTTTTCAAAATATCTCACTATTAGAAAAAATAAAACGTGGAGGTTTGGAAGGACATGAGGGTGAGTAAAGTGAAGACAGAATTTAATTTTTAGGTAAACTATCACTTTAAGAGTTCTCAGTCGAGGTAAAATGATTACTTGCATCACATACCAAACACAACCTGATTTTGTGTTTCAGAGTCACTCTCTGATCGATGAGCAAGACGAAGCATAGTGAAAGTCTCATTCCCATGGTTCCCTTTGCATTCCTGTGATGTTGAAGGGTATTCACACTTACTCTGAAATATTGCTCTAATTCAGCTGGTTAGAAATATAAATTTTGCCCTGTAGACCTCTTTCATCCAGTTGCCTTAGGCTTTAACTTTACAGAAGCAAAGTATGCTGTGAGAACATGAATATTTTCCCTCTCTTTGGCACATGGGATGTTGAATCTTGAAATATTGTGAGAGCTGAGGGGTTTCACTCATTCAAAAAAGAGCCTTCCATTTAT
>NW_015609501.1:0-648 GCF_001515605.1 Sinocyclocheilus anshuiensis | reverse complement strand
GTTATAGCACGAAATAAACATGAATGAACATCAGAAGGTATCTTGCTTCAATCGCTGAAAGATGTCATACACACCATTTTTTGAAGTTAAAGTCCACTGACGTTAATCTACTCTCTTGTCTGGTTTGTTTGTTAGACAAAATGGCAGATTCTGTGTTATGATTGGTCAGATGGCATGTCAATCAAACTCCCGGTGAAGGGTCAGTTGGAGATTGTTGGATTTGTCTTAGTTTTTTCTGTTCTGTCTGGTGCAGCAGAAATGTAATCAGTTGATTTTGAGTTGGACGTGATAAGAGTAATGACTTCAGGGAACAAGTCAAGAATCATTCAGTTCATTGTCTTGAGAAAGGCTGATGGCCAAGACGTTGGTTTAATAAATAAAGAAGCCTAAGAATCTGAGTTAAGTTGACTTAAATAGAAGTTTGACTTGCATCTTGATATTTAGATGTGCTTTTATATTTTGATTCAATTGGTTCTGGCCGAGTATTCCAACAGGTAATTCAAGAGTAGGAGAATTTAGGCTTTTTCTCTTGTTTCTCTGTATTTTGGTCTTATTTAGTTTTATTATTGTGGTATTTATTAATATTTTGTAGTGCTGTCAAATGATTAATCGTGATTAATCGCGTCCAAAATAAAAGTTTTTGTTTAC
>NW_015609500.1:0-649 GCF_001515605.1 Sinocyclocheilus anshuiensis | reverse complement strand
ACCTGGTTCGCCAACGCCAGAAGAAGACTCAAGAAGGAGAACAAGGTGACATGGGGCAGAAGTAAAGAGGACGAAGAATGCAACCTTTTTGGGAGCGACAACGAGGGGGACGCCGAGAAAAACGAAGACGAGGAGGAAATAGATTTGGAGAGCATAGACATCGACAAGATCGACGACAACGACGGGGATCAAAGCAACGAGGAGGACGAGGAAAAGCGCGGGGAGCTCGAGGCCTTCGAGAAATCCAAATCCAACGCCATTTCCGGCAGCAAAGAGCCGTCGGACGGAAACAACAACAACACCAGGGTTCTGTCGCCGGGTCGCCAGGGAGGTTTTCCAGTTCCGGTTAGCAATAAGCCCAAAATATGGTCGTTAGCAGAAACCGCGACCAGTCCCGATAGCTCGCAGAAACCCACTTCACCCTCGGTTCCCGCCACTCACCCGGCCTTCCTGCCGAGCCACGGACTGTACACGTGCCAGATCGGGAAGTTCCACAACTGGACCAATGGCGCGTTTCTGGGCCAGAACTCCCTGCTGAACGTGCGATCGTTCCTGGGCGTCAATCAGCATCACCACAATCACCCGGTTCACTCGCAGCAGCAGCAGCAGCAGCAGCCCTCGTCGGGGGTGTCATCGATGGCAGCCGAGA
>NW_015609499.1:0-648 GCF_001515605.1 Sinocyclocheilus anshuiensis | reverse complement strand
AAGAGAGTGAATCTGATCTCAGATGTTAGTGCATTAACATTTCTGCAAATGCTTTGACTAGATGGGGCTATGTAATATGCTTAGGGAAACCCTGGAAATTGGCCTTAAATACAAGCTAATCCAAGAAAAGGGTACAGCTGGGCAGATGAGGACAGAATGACAAAAAGGTAACACTTTATTTTAAGGTGACGTAGTTACACATTACTGCATGTACTTATTATAGTAAAAACAGTCAATTATGCATAATTACAAGTAACTAACCCTATAAACCATACCCTAACTCTAACCATAACTCTAAAGTAAGTACATGTAGTTAATTAATATTACTCCGTACTTATCTGAGTAAGTAAAATATAACTACATGACCTTAAAGTAAAGTGTAAAAGACACAAAACATTGACAATGCTTAAGGGAAACGGGTGGGCAAGTAGAAGATAGTGGTGGAGGAAATGTGAGACCTGGGACACAAGGGAGAAACAGGAACAGCAGAATCTGAGACAGGCTAGACTGAGACTGGTCTGTGAAAATGACTAAAATCAATTGTGACTGATTTTTTTAAATTTTCTATTTTCTTTTTTTCTAACACCACCACAAGACCAAACATTCGCTTTGAGAGTGACAGTGATGATGAAGATATGGTCAAACAAA
>NW_015609498.1:0-648 GCF_001515605.1 Sinocyclocheilus anshuiensis | reverse complement strand
GGTAAGTACTTCAGATGAGTAGACAGGTTAATGTTCACCAAAACTCCAGAAGATATCAAACTTCACCATCCATACACAAGGTCTCCTTCAGTTGGCAGGTAGCTAGACTGGAGAAGGGAACAAATGTAAGGTTGGAGAAACTGCAATGACACCAGACAACTGTGATGTGACTGGTGACAGTTTATATAGCATGGGGGAATGAGGTGATCAGTAACAGGTGTGCTGATTAGGGACAGGGTGCAGGTGTGAACCGGACAGGCTGCTGGGAAATGTAGTTCTGGGCTAATGATGGAGCTTGTGAGAGGGCTGGTGACTGAGAATGTGTCAATGTGCTGGAATGGCACTCCTGGCCGTGACTAATGAACTGGATCCTCTGGAACTGGGAATGGCACTTCTGGCCGAAACTGGGGAACTAGATCCTCTGGAACGGCACTCCTGGCCATGACAAAGGAACAGGATTCACTTGAGCAGGTAACAGCCCTCCTGGCCGAAACTAGAGAACTGGATTCTCTGGGACTGGGTTTGGCACTCCTGGCCGTGATGTGGGTACTAGATTTATTAGGAAACGGATTTAAAATAGGTCCTCCACTCAGGCTACTCACTGCACAATGTCTGGGACTCAGGTCATAGGCTGGAGCCTTCACTGGA
>NW_015609497.1:0-646 GCF_001515605.1 Sinocyclocheilus anshuiensis | reverse complement strand
GCTGTGTAAGACCAGACGACGTTGAACTTGTCAGAACCCTGGAGGATTTTAAACATGCGCTCTGCTCTGGATGAATAATGATGGATAACTGAGGGTCTACTGCTGGAAATGCGATGATTTCTCTACAATGGGAAATACGTTCCGCTATGTTACTGTAGTAACTGGATTCATGTTTTATAGCGTTGGAAGTATGCCAAGTTTACAAACGCACGCTGAGGAAAAGATTTATTCTGTTTATTTTGCACTGAAATTAAGATATCGACTTTCATCAGCTTTGGCAGATCATTTTAAGCTCAGCAGAAAATCACCCAACTATTACTCAACTGCATGCAGGCTTTTATTAAAAACAAACAGGTTATCACACACAAAGTTATGACATATGTACAGAGAGCCCCCCCCCTTCCCTCCCCCCAAAAGGAACCTGGAAACTTTAGAACTTGAAAAAGTCTGAAAGTCATTGAATTATATATCAAAATATTAAGCCAAGTGGAATTTATTTGAACGAAATATAGCACAAGCAAAGTGTTTTGCAAAAGGAAGTTTGTTAAAGGAATTTTTGATAAAATATGTAGATAATTAAAAAAATGAATTAACATTGAATTTGTGGACACATTGTTTATATATATATATATATATATATATATAT
>NW_015609496.1:0-648 GCF_001515605.1 Sinocyclocheilus anshuiensis | reverse complement strand
GCCCAGTACATTTTTGTCAGAGCCACTTTAGCTGTGTGCTGTGTGCTGGCAAAGTCAGTATTGTCTTTACAGCCGCTGTGCCTGAAGCCAAACCCCTACGCCTGATTTCTGAGTTAAAGTACTTCGTGCAGTGAAACCTCCCACTGCATTCAACTCAACCTCGAGCTAAAGTAGTTCAGAAGCAATTTAGATTCATAGGAAATGTCTTTTGGCTGTGAAATGCGAGGGTGCATGGGAGAAAAGCCCCCAGACCCTTTTGAAGTGAAGGCGGTCGCCATTGCTGTGGACTTTGGGGCGTCAGCATGGGTCTCACTGCATGACACATTCACTGCGCTCACCTTTCATGTCGGTATGTGCGCCTGCAGTGATTAGAGCCGCTGAGTAGTTAAGATGCTTTCAGCACTGACAGAGTGAGGACAGAGTGAAAGAGAGACATAAAATGTATGTAAGGTACTGCAAGACAATAGAGAACAAAAAACAATGGTATGTTTATTAGAATACAGAATTAGAATATTATAATTAGAATATTTTGAAACCAGTATGTTCAACTTAAACATCAAATGTTCATCTTAAAAACAATACACTGACCTAACAAAAGTGCAGAAAGGGGACCTATTATGCAAAATTCACTTTTGCATGGTGTTTGGA
>NW_015609495.1:0-648 GCF_001515605.1 Sinocyclocheilus anshuiensis | reverse complement strand
TGACGAGAAGGTGGCAGGTTCAAACTCCCGAGTGAGATGTTTCAACGAGACGCTTAACCTGGCAGACTTCAATAAACATGCCACTGAATAAATACATGAGCTGTAGAATGTCAGTGCATGTGTGGGGAAACTGTATAGATGACCAAAGAAGGTGAAGCTGATATACCTTATAGAGTCATCTGGGTTAGTTCAAATTGATTGTGGTGGATAATGTTTTACAGTTACTCCAGGCGCATTCTGTGGTTTAAACACATTAAATGGACATAAAGTTACAAATTAGTAACACAATTATTTTTTATTAAAAAATATTAAAATGTGTTTTAATAAAATAGGTATTTAGTAATAAATTGCATCAATGTATTATTAATGAATAAATGCATTACATATTTATAAATTATTAATTTAGAAATAATACATTCATTTATTCAAAATGATTACATTTATTATGCATACATTAATGCATTTATTATTTATTTCTAAAATTAATACATTTATTCATTAAAAATAAATAATAATTTTGGAGAAATACTGTGTAAGAGCAAGTGTTTCAGGGTGAGGCGTTCAGCTGTATCTGCCCTGCACATGCCACCCCAGCTCTCCTCTCTCTGTTCCAGGTTCAAAGCAGGAATCAAAAAATCAATAAAGCAG
>NW_015609494.1:0-648 GCF_001515605.1 Sinocyclocheilus anshuiensis | reverse complement strand
GGCATGAAAAACATGCTCAAGTATAATGATGTGTCTCTATGGCTATGTTCTCACTGCAAGATTTACTGCTCTGTTCTGATTTATTGCTCAGATCTGTTTTATATATATATATTTTAGTTGTAGATCTAATTAACGGTTAACACTAACAACACTGCTGAAACTGAATAAATGTTGAAACAGTTCAAATACATTAAAACATTAAAATCTCTTTTTATATAACTCTGCATCAAACATCAGATATGCTCTGATCTGCCATGCTAGAAGTTTTTCACTGTTTGTGTGCAAACTTGTCATATTATGCAATGTTGGCTCAACCAGTGGCATGAGTTTGGGGCATAACTGTCTGTTTTTCCAGCCAAAGGCATCACAGTCCAGTCATTATTTTTCCAGTTCTGTTTGCTAATGCTTGACGGTGAGAAAGGTTTTTTTTTTTAAATACATTTTTATTTTTGGGTGAACTATCCCTTTAAATAACAGTTCAACTCTCTCCAGTACAAACGAATAACTTCCGCCGGTCGGTCGGTCGAGCAGGCATGACGCCCAGCTCTGAATGAATCCACCCATCCAGCCGCTCCATCTTTCTCTCACACCCTCTCCTCTTTGGGGTATTTATAGCCTCCGAGGTCCTCCGTCACCGAATCAACACGA
>NW_015609493.1:0-648 GCF_001515605.1 Sinocyclocheilus anshuiensis | reverse complement strand
TTTTTTGTTGTTTTCCAGTGCAAATGTCTAAAGACTCTTAAATCAGGTTATATTTACTTGAGAAGCAAAATGGCATCAATTAAGAAGTCTTGTTCTAGGAGAAACTGCTCAAAATTAACTGCGTTTGTGATTAAAAAAAAACAAATATCTGCTAATGGAGTCATGAAAATCAACTTAATTCAAAGGGAAAACAAGTTTTCGTACCCCATTGAGAGGTATTTGTTTAAAAACAAACTCAATTTTCTTAAATTTCTCAGAAAAAAAGACTTAATTCTGCTTCTCAAGTAACTGTATCTTGATTTAAGAATGTTTAGATATTTGTATGGGAAATCATCCAACATTTATTGCCATTACTTTATGAATTTAAGACTTTGTAATGTCTTAATTTGTGGAAGGACACCGCGGATTTCGACCGATGTGCAAAGAGCCATTCAGACAGATTTATCAGAAACAACCAACTCAAAAGAGAGATTTGGTCATAAGTTGGAACACAGTTGTGAGTTTAACTCAACACAAGATGAAGCATCTTTACCTTGAGGAATGACTCTAGCTTTGACGGGGGTTTTGGCTTTTTTAACGATCTCTTTCAGCATCTTCCTCTCAGTCTCACCCACGAGAGACACGGATCGGCCCACTTTCCCCGCGCGA
>NW_015609492.1:0-648 GCF_001515605.1 Sinocyclocheilus anshuiensis | reverse complement strand
TTTTTTCTCGCCTCCTCTCAGCCACTTGCGCAGGAGGAAGCGTCTGCGTTGGGGCGAGGCGCTGGGGGTGGAACAACTCGACCACGCTGCATCCTCGTCGCTGGACGGCGTGATCTCAATGGATGGAAGCTGCAGGTACTCCTTACTCCCAGAACGCTGAAGTTGTTCCTTCTCCAGTTGCTCCTTCTCGCTCATGACGTTCTTCATACGGTGCATTTTAAAGCGCTTGCGCCGCAGAGACGGGCTGGACGAGCTGGACAGGGCCGGATCCACATCGCATCCATTGCACTCCCCGTCTACCGGGCCCTGGATCTGCAGCGCGGGCAGCTGGAGGGTCTCTGACATGGTTCTGCTTCTGCTCAGTCTTACATGAGTCCAGAACCAAGTACAGATGCAGATCAAAGAGCTCAGCGAGTCCACACCTGGGCTGAGCTAAGTTCAGCACTTCCTGTGAGATGGCTCAGTGCTGACATGTTGGGACTTATAGAAGATTTCCTTTAAAAACCTTTTGTCCAGAAAGCCAGCATAGCTCCCTAGAGGTCAGAGGAAGGTCATAGGATCTACTAGGTTAGCAGTTATCAAACACTGGAAAATTGCAATAATTAAAAACATAAAATGTATGTTTAATTTTAAATTGATTTATTTAGA
>NW_015609491.1:0-648 GCF_001515605.1 Sinocyclocheilus anshuiensis | reverse complement strand
AAAAAAAAAAAAAAAAAGGTTTCTCTCTGACAATTCCTGATTATTACGTCTAAAATTAATAGGGATACATTGGGACTGATTGGGACCGGGGCCGATTTGTTTAAACTGATCTAGGGCCCTATGAAATCGGTTTTATTTTTTCCCAAATACATTTTCAGGATTCTGTTTTTTTTTCCCATTTTTATTTTTCTGGACTCCTTGTAAATGTATAAATTAAATTGTATTAATAAGAAAGCATGTCTAATTAATTAAAATCATGAAAATTATACAATTTCACATTAATTTATTAAAAGTTTAACAAATATTACACGTTAAGGGCCCTATGATTTTTTTTTCTCACCACATGATTTATTGTTACCAAATTCTTGGTAAATCACATTCAAATGTTTTAGCATGTCTAATTATTTTAGTGCATA
This sequence comes from Sinocyclocheilus anshuiensis, assembly GCF_001515605.1. Classification (NCBI taxonomy): domain Eukaryota; kingdom Metazoa; phylum Chordata; class Actinopteri; order Cypriniformes; family Cyprinidae; genus Sinocyclocheilus; species Sinocyclocheilus anshuiensis. Next base: position 232 of record NW_015609491.1, on the reverse strand, counting down.
CAAACAACTTAATTTATTCAAATTCATTCTTAAAAATAGCCTTATGAATTTATTTATTTTTTTCCTCATTTGATGAATTTAATTTATCTTTTAATTATTGAAAATTAAACCGTAAAAATGGCCTTCAAAGGGGATTTACTGTTAAAATTAAAACATGGAAATGGTGTGTGATTATTCCTTTAAAAATAAAGTTTTAATAATGTTAGTAGTAGTAGTAGTAGTAGTAGTAGTA
>NW_015609490.1:0-648 GCF_001515605.1 Sinocyclocheilus anshuiensis | reverse complement strand
TGCACCAAGAGCTTGTAACACTCCAAAGAGAAAGGAAAAATTGAGCCCATGAATCATATGACCCAATTTTCAGCAGCTCCACAATATAAGCTATTTCCAGTATTTCTGCTATAATTATGACAAAGCTGCTTCTTTTCAAACTTTTTGTTATTAACAGAAACTGGGAGTATTGATATTAAATTAATTAACTACAATTTTGTGAATCGGAAGTTTCAGAACTTTCAAGAAATAATAGTTTAAAATATTATATTAGTAAGAAAAAAAATTCAGTTGGCTTTTTGATTTTCTCTTAATCTTGTTTTTTTTTTTACATTTAATTTACAATAAGAGTTTGATTATTTTCATATTTTTTATAATAATTTATTCATTTAAATATTTTTAGTGATGTTGAGGGCCCCTAGTGGGCTCTGGTCCCCTGGTTGACAACCACAGAGCTAGACAATGATATTTGCTGTGCCTCATATAAAATTACTATGCGTTCATACACATTTCAACCTAAAATCTTGTTGTTGATGACACTCTTGTGTAAATAACAAACAGTGTGACCTAGTCCTGGTATGGTATTTTACAAATCCCAACTGAGTTTGTGACATACAATAAACCAATCCAACTGCAATTTGTACCTTTAATGAGCCCTGCAACACATTT
>NW_015609489.1:0-648 GCF_001515605.1 Sinocyclocheilus anshuiensis | reverse complement strand
TTATTATTATTATTATTAGAGTGAAAACATATGGTGTACACCTCTGACTCACCTCTGACTCACAACAATGCAAAATTATATACAATATCTTATGTCCGACAATGTCACACAGTTTAAATTTAACAAATTGCATGTTTACTTTTTTATTTGAGAGATTTCAGATAACTTCTATAAAACACATAAAATACAAAGAGGTGTGAAGGGGAATGGAAATACATAATTTCAGAATAACATGGGTGGGGTAAATGTTTTTAGCTATGAGTGCACTTCCCTCTAGTGGAAAAATGTTTGTAATAATTTAATCACTTTAATCCAACAATCAAGACAATAACTTGGCACCAAAGGCCAAATAAGTGCTCATGTCTACAAGAGTGTTCCCCTGATAAAACTGTTATTTTATTACACACATCAAAACATCAGTAAAGCTAACAATAAAAGTTTCTGGTTATTGACTTTTCTATGGTTACAGAATGTCAGCATTCGGATAATATAAGTCTGCTTATATTTAGGTCACTTTAAAGAGTATGATTCAGTACAGCATCGCTAAGAAAAAATGCTTTACTAAAATATACAGTCTATAATAAGGCATTTAGTGTTGAAAGAGTTGTGATTAAATGTTTGTTTTTATACTGTTACACTGAATATCAG
>NW_015609488.1:0-648 GCF_001515605.1 Sinocyclocheilus anshuiensis | reverse complement strand
TAATATTATTAATTCAATATTTTTTTACATTTTTCTTTAATGTTCTTTGTTTGTTGGTGCTTTTTTCAATCTTGCATTTTTAACAGGTATGGAAGATTAGTGAGAAGCACTATATAATCTCCTGTCAGTGGGATCGTACCCATCAGGGTATGATAAGCACAAAAGGCAGTGCATTGGTAGATATTCACTTAAATTCAACCATTTATTTTACCTTTAAATTTCAATTATATTTATTTTATTATTCATTCACTCGATGTGGTAGGATAGATTGACAGATGCAGCTATAATTTTGCACTATGGTAGAAAAATCTGACAAGGTAGGACAAATCGAAAGAACGGGCCGCATGAGGGGAAGGAGAAACCTATCGTGACTGAACAAGCAGAAAGAGGAAATCTCTGCCTCCACTCTGTTCCAGATTCGCTTTTACATATATTAAAAGGGGAAATGTAAAAGGTTGTGAAAGTTGCCCACTGTCCTCGTCTACTGAATGAGACTGGTTCATGTCCCCATCTCCCTGATTAAAAATGCTATTACAAAACGAAAGGTTAATTTTAAATATGCAGTTCCCAATTTAGCCAGTAGGCTAACATAAAAGATTGTGAAAGTTGCCCACTGTCTTCCTCTACTGAATGAGACTGCTTTTAAGG